>NC_053489.1:56890898-57008398 GCF_905171775.1 Rana temporaria
GGATGGCGTGACGCGCTATCCAAGCCCATCGATCAACTGCGCTTGATTTAGGAACGCCTACTCCCCGAAGGATTCCCTGCTCGGAGCCGGAGAAGAAAGACCGCTAAAACGATAAGTACAAAAAAAAATAAAAAATCCAGCATACTGCAGATGTCAGCAGTATGCTGGATCTAGTGACAGAAAGTTGATTTTTGGGTGAACCTCCGCTTTAAGCCCCGGACCATATTGCTGGTCAAAGACCAGAGCACTTTTTGCGATTCCGCACTGCGTCGCTTTAACTGACGATTGCGCGGTCGTGCGACGTGGCTCCCAAACAAAATTGGCGTCCTTTTTTTCCCCACAAATAGAGCTTTCTTTTGGTGGTATTTGATCACCTCTGCGGTTTTTAGTTTTTGCGCTACAAACAAAAATAGAGCGTCAATTTTGAAAAAAATGAATATTTTTTACTTTTTACCATAATAAATATCCCCAAAAAAATATATATAAAAAAAACATTTTTTCCTCAGTTTAGGCCGATACGTATTTTTCTACACATTTTTCGTAAAAAAAAATCGCAATAAGCGTTTATTGATTGGTTTGCGCAAAAGTTATAGCGTTTACAAAATAGGGGGTAGTTTTATGGCATTTTTATTAATATTTTTTTTTACTAGTAATGGCGGCGATCAGCGATTTTTTTTCAGTACTGCAACATTATGGCGGACACTTCGGACACTTTTGACACATTTTTGGGACCATTGGCATTTTTATAGCGATCAGTGCTATAAAAATGCATTGATTACTATAAAAATGCCACTGGCAGGGAAGGGGTTAACACTTGGGGGCAGGGAAGGGGTTAAGTATGTTCCCTGGGTGTGTTTTAACTGTAGGGGGGGGTGGACTCACTAGGGGAAATGACTGATCGCTGTTCATACATTGTATAAACAGACGGTCAGGCATTTCTCCCCTGACAGGACCGGGAGCTGTGTGTTTACGAGTAACGAGTGATCGCAGGTGCCCGGCGGTGATCGGGGACGAGCGGGGGGCGCGCGCCCCTAGTGCCCGCTTCGCGAGGTGACGTAGAGCTTTGGGGCTCTCGCGCAATTTTGCTTATTATTATTATACAGGATTTATATAGCGCCGACAGTTTGCACTGCACTTCAGCTTTCCATAGGTGACACTTTAACCGCTTCCCGACCGCCGCACGCACTTTTACGTCGACAGAGTGGCACGGCTACGCAAATGGGGGTGTATATACGTCCCCTTTAATTTGCGAGCTGTGTGGTCGCGTGCGCATCACCCCTACAGGTTAACCCCCTCACTGCCAGAGTAATTTTTACAATAATCAGTGCATTTTTATAGCACTGATCGCTGTAAAAATTACAATGGTCCCAAAATGGTGTCAAAAGTGTCCGATGTGTCCGCCATAATTTCACAGTCACGATAAAAATCGCTGATCGCCGCCATTACTAGTAAAAAAAAAATATTAATAAAAATGCCATGAAACTATCCCCTATTTTATAGACGCTATAACTTTTGCGCAAACCGATCAATAAAAAAATTATTGCGATTTTTTTTACCAAAATTATGTAGAAGAATACGTATCGGCCTAAACTGAGGAAATTATTTTTTTCAGATATATTTTTGGGGGATATTTATTATAGCAAAAAATAAAAAAATATTTTTTTTTTTCAAAATTGTCGCTTTATTTTTGTTTATAGCGCAAAAAATAAAAATCGTAGAGGTGATTAAATACCACCAAAAGAAAGCTCTATTTGTGGGGAAAAAAGGACGTCAATTTTGTTTGCAAACCACGTCCCACGACCGTGCAATTGTCAGTTAAAGCAACGCAGTGCCGTATCGCAAAAAGTGGCCTGGTCTTTGGCCATCAGGGTTTAAGTGGTTAAGGGTCAGTTCACAGCATAAAAAGCACAGTGCAATGCGGATTCTTTTCTGCATGTGTGTGTTTTTTGCTCTTTTTTTATGTGTTCTGGTGCATCTTTTATGCTATTTTGATGCATTTTTGATTCATTCCGGTGCATCTTTTTTCTTCACCTTGCTGGTTCACACCACAAAAACACACACATTCCAGTACAGTCCAGTGCAGGAAAAATGCAGCATTTTTGGGCTGGTTTACACCACAAAAACACACTCCAACCCCGTTACAGATTCTGCATGCACATTTTTATTGAGTTTTTGATGCGTTATGGTGCATTTTTTTCTTTTTTTTTTTTTTCCTGCTTGTCCGGTGTGTTTTTGATATATTTTTGATGCTTTCCAGTACATTCCGGTGCATTTTTTATGCGTTCCAGTGCATTTTTGATGCGTTTTACCACGTTCCAGTACAGTCCAGTGCAGGAAAAATGCAGCATATTTAGGTTGGTTCAAACCACAAAAACGCACTCCAGATCTGTGAATGCAGTTCTGCATGCGCATTTTTGAAAGGTTTTTGATGCGTTCTGATCAGGGGTCAAGTCCTGGGGATAAAAGTGTGGGAACTCCCACCCAAGATCCACTCCCCCCACCAAAAAAAAAAATTATACGCTCATATGCATAATTACTAAACTGCATGTTTTTTAAAGCAAGTTCTTTTTAAATCCTGCGATAACTCGCGGCAGACCTCCGGAATGTCTCCTGGGAACAATGACAAAAGCTCCCAGGAGACATTGCGGCATCGAGGAAGTGACAGAATACCCGCACACTACCCGATGAATCCATATACAGGAAGCGGCCAGTAACATAAAGGATTACTAAGGTTCGCCTGCCCCTGACAGTAACTCGAGCTGGGCATCGCCGCTTAGTGAAGGATTGGCTCGGGCGGCTCGGCTGCTCTAGTCCTGCAAAGGGAACTGCGTTCCTGCTGTGAAAAAAGTGCAGGAACTCCGTTCCCACGCGTTCCCGCAGGACTAGAGCCCTGGTTCTGATGCGTTTTTGATGCATTTCCAGATGCATTTCAGATTCTTTTTTAACTTTTTCTTGTTTTTTACTGCGTTCCAGTACAGTTCAATGCAGATAAAATGCAGCACCTTCTACTTTCTTTTTCTTTTTCTGGAACTGGAATGCCCTGGAACTGACTGCACTGGATATGCCATTGGAAACACATACTTTCTTTGTGTTTTGGATGCCCAAAAAAAAGCACTGGAACACATGTGGTGTGAACTAGCCCTAAGGACATGTGCGTTCCAGTGCATTTTTGGTGTGTTTTAGGGCCAGTTCACATCACATGCAGTTCCACAAAAAATGTATAACATGCTGCATTTTTTCTGCACTGGACTGTACTGGAATGTGATAAAACGCATAAAAACGCACTGGAATACACTAGAATGCATCATAAAACACATCAAAAATACACCAGACCCCAGTACAGTGAAAAAAAAAAAAAAAACAGGCAAAAAGAAGAAAAAGACATCTGGAAGGCATCCAGAAACGCATTAAAACCACACAGGAATGTGTCGAAAACACATTAACAAGAAATGCATCCGGAACGGATCTGGAGTGTGTTTTTGTGGTGTGAACCAGCCCTTAACGAGTTCCAGTACAGTTCAGTGCAGAAAAATTCAGCGATTTCTACTTTTCTTTCGGGAACACACTGGAACTGTCCGCACTGGTGTGAACTATACCAATGAAAAACATATAACATACTATCCATGCGTTTCTGATGGAGAAAAAAACGCACTGGACTGCATGTGGTGTGAACTACCACTAAAAGCCTTTACATCATTTTATAGTGAACTCAGGACCTAGAAATATTGATCTCTCTCTGACGTACGTGACGATACCCCACACGTGTGACGCAACTGATCTTTTACATAATGTGCTCAATATAACCTGCACTTTTTATATGGGGTGTGTGCATGGGTGACGGGGGTGCTTTAATTTAAAAAAACATTTTTAGATTTTTTTTTTATTTATAAAAAAAATGCTTTTTTACTTTTTAATTTTATTGAATTTTTCTACTTTATTGCAATTACAAGAGGGCTAAGAAGCCCCCTATGTGATAGCGTGGGCAGGTGATAGGACCTCTTTGTTGAGGGCTAAGAAGCCCCCTATGTGATAGCGTGGGCAGGTGATAGGACCTCTTTGTTGATACATTGGGAGTCTACTAGGCCTCCAATGTCTACCCTGTCCATCAAAAAGGCTTTTCCAGCACAGATCAGCTAAACTGGCCATGGAATGACAACCGTGACCCTGGAAGTGACATAATACATGTCACTTCTGGGGTCATTTGTCGCAGGAGGGATAAGGGATGGATGTTCCCCAACTTCCTCCTGCTTTAATTGGGGAAGCTGTTTCCCATGGTCCCGGGCTCTTCTATTGCAGGAGAGGGGGTGCAAACAAACACATAAAAATAAAAAAAATTTGGTAAATTATAAAAGATTGGGTTGTGCATAGTAAATTGATACCAAGCATGTCAAGTCTTCAAATTGCACAAGCCATCGGAACAGCAAATCCAAAATTTTCCATAGGTGATGCTTTAGAAGCCTTTACAGGTCATCATTTTAGAGTTAGATTTTTATTTACTTTTATTTACTATACATTTGTTTTACTTTTTCATTTCATTACATTTTGTATTTTGTATTTTTTTTACTTTACTGTTATTACAAGAGGGCTAAAAAGCCCCCTATGTGATAGCGTGGGCAGGTGACAGGTCCTTTTTGTTGATACATTGGGAGTCTATTAGACCTCCAATGTCTACCCTGTCCTCAAATGCAGCTAGTCCAGCACAGATCATGTTGGAATGGCTGCATCCTCAGCTACACTGGCCAAGGAATGACAGCTGTGACACCAGAAGCGACATAATACACATCACTTCTGGGGTCATTAGTCTCAGGCCTCGTACACACGGGCAAGAATCTCGTCAGGAAAAAAACCTTTTTCCCAACGAGATTCTTGGCAAGAACCTCTTGCCGCCCGAATGTACACACTGACCTTTTCAAAAGAACCGCGGTTCTCTTGGAAGGCAAGAACGCGGTGGCGTCATCACGTACGACCATCATGCGCTCGTCACATTCGATGCCGTCGCCGCCATCTTGCTTCACCCTACCTATGCCGTGGAAGTTACCGCGCATGCGTCAAAGTAATTTTGAGCATGCGCGGGTTTCCACGGCGACAGGTAAGTATACACACTCTCGGGTTTCTCGTTGGGAAACAGGCTAAGAATCTCGACGAGAAAATAGAGCGCAGGTTCTCTATTTTTCTCGTCGAGATTTTGGCCAGATTTCCCGACGGGAAACCTGAAAGCCTCGTACACACAAACGGTTTTCTCGGCAAGAAAGCTCTGCCAGCAGTTTTCTTGCTGGTTCTTGCCGAGATAACCGGTTGTGTGTACGAGGCCTCAGGAGGGATAAGGGATGGATGTTTCTCAACTCCTTCCTGCTTTAAAAGGAGAAGCTATATTTTCAAGAAATATCAAATACATATTTTAAGGAAAAAATAGACTAAAATTAATCTTAGTGCAAACAAACACAATATAATACCCATTTTTTGGTAAAATATAAAAGATTGGGTTGCGCAAAGTAAATACATACTAAACATGTCAGGTCTTAAAATTGCACACGCCTGGGGAATCGCAAAGAACCATGGTACCTGAAATTCTCCATAGGCAACACTTTAAAAGCTTTTATAGGTGATCATTTTAGTGTTAAATGTGAGCGATGGCCCCTAGAATTATTGCTCTGACTCTAATGTGTGCGATGATACCTCACATGTGTGGCGCAATGGATATTTACATAGCGTGCTCTCCCTATGTATGCCCTTTTTATATGGGGTGTGTGCAGGGGGGGTTTATTTGTTTATTTTTTATTTATTTTTTTAATACATTTGTTTAAGGTCTGTCTTAGTTCTCCTTCTATAATGGAACCTATAAACATGTAGAGGAACCAATGTAGCAGCTATAAGCAGGGGTACCGTGTGTGGCACCAGTGATTTTGGTGCTGGTAATAAATGGTCAACGACACAATAGTTAGGAGTCAAATCACCATCTCCTTTATTCCGGTCTTGCAACCTCCCTGCTTAGACCATTGGGATGTTTCTCCATTGCTGTGATATCTGTAGCACCCTCTACCTTAGGTAGGTAGGTGCTAGTAGGTTTTTGTGTAAGCTACCAGTGCAGGTAAATTTAGGCAGGCATATGCTGTGAGCTAGGCCTGTTTGTTTTGATCTGGGGGCAGGGGAGAGGTTTAGTATAGCTGTAGGTGACTGACATGTGCCTCAGATCTTGGGCGCCTCCTCTGTTTCCAGGGAGAAGGTTCTGGAAAAGGGGCAGGGCAGAGAGCTGGAGTGACATGGGTCCTTGTGAGGATCTCTGACCAATCCCAAACTAGGATTGGCAGGGGGCAGGCCTCCTACATATACCCATGGTCAGCCTGCTAGGGGACAAGTTGTCGGCTGGGTGAACTGGATGATGGAGTGTTAGACTGTCGTGTTTGAAGAAACCCCCTTTCTGGGAGGCGGTGTACCTCAGGCGGGGAGCTTGGGAGCTGGGAGGGAGCCTCTCCTTACACGGTCATGGAGAGGTGTCCTGGAACAGGAGCTGGAGGAGACAGTTGGTCAGCACGTCTGGAGTAATGTCATTTAGGAAGGATCCAGGACAGGTGTCCGTGAGTGGAAAGCACAGAGATCTGGAAGAGACATGCCAGGGGAGCTGGATGTAGAGCCAGAGGGAGAGACTGTGGGAGTTTTGTGTCAAGTCGCTGCAGCCAGGAGGGTGGGCAGGATTTGCAAGTCAGACTTGCTGGGATCAGTAGTCCATCTACATTTTTTCTTCTCAAGTAAATTGGTTGCTACAACAAAGAGGTACTGCAGGCCCCGGCCTACAAAGGATCACCAAGTACTGCTTTGCGTTCGCTGTTTAAACAGTGCTGTGTTAGGGAATCGCTTCCCTAACACTGACCCGCCTTTCTGCCAATCAGGTGCACCGGGTCTGGATACCAGTCACCTGATTGGCTGAAGCGACAGGCGCTGTGATTGAATGCCTATCAGGCATCCAATCATAGCAGAGATGACATGAAGAGGACGGGAGAAGACATCGAGGACTCGGAGGGAACGTAGAGGACGGCGCTGACCCTAGAAAGGCAAGTGTTGGACGAGGGGAGGGCAAACTGGCATTATTTGATGGGGCAAACTGGAATCATTTGATGGGGCAAACTGGCGGTGTTTGATGGGGCAAACTAGTGCCATTTGATGGGGCAAACTGGCATCATTTGATGGGGCAAACTGGCGGCATTTGATGTGGCAAACTGGCATCATTTGATGGGGCAAACTGAAGGGGCAAACTGGTGGCATTTGATGTGGCAAACTGGCATTATTTGATGGGGCAAACTGAAGGGGCAAATTGGCATAATTTAATGGGGCAAACTGGTATCATTTGATGGGGCAAACTGTCGGCTATTGATGGGGCAAACTGGAGGCATTTGATGGGGCAAACTCAAAATCTGATGGTGGGGTGGCTCTTGACATCTAATGTAAGGGGAGGGGATGCGCTGGACATCTAATCTTACAGATACAACCGGCCCTTTTGAGGGAAATCATAATGCTAATTCGGCCCATGATGAAATTGAGTTTGACACCCCTGCTCTACACTTTCTATACGCCTCTAAGTAAGGCCAGAGAGGAGATTGGAATGGTCCAGTTGCAAAGCAACGATGCTTTGTACTGTTCTGATCACCTTCTGAGGCCTCGTACTCACGACCAAACATGTCTGCTGAAACTGGTCCGCGGACCAGTTTCAGCGGACATGTTCGTTCGTGTGTAGGCAGTAACGTACTGAATTCCAGCAAACAATCGTCGGCCAGACCGTTTTCCAACGAACAACTGTTTCCTGGTCTTGCTTTAAAACAGTCTGCTGGAATCGTGTCCGTCAGACATGTTCGGTCGTCTGTACACAAAAGCAGCGTACAAAAACCCCGCGCATGCTCAGTCCAAATGAGGAGACGGGAGCGCTCGTTCAGGTAAAACTCGCGTTTCTTTGGGATATGGCACATTCGTCATTAGAAACCTTTTATTCTAGCAAGAGAACAATGTCTTAAAAAGGCGCACTAAACCACATTTTAAAGCCTCGTTTTATTAATTCTTCTCTTGCTAGAATAACCCCGTTCTCTTGCTGATGCAATTTCAATAGAGTTGTCCCATACTGAAATGTCACATTTCTTGCTTGTGATGTAATCCTTTAATAATGTTTTCTATGCCAGACGTGTGTTTTGGTTGGTGGTCCTCCATAATTTAGAGTAGTCATTTTTGTAAAGGAATGTGCATTTTTTTAATTTTTTTTTTGGTTTCTAGTTATGTCACCATTTAAACTATTTTTTTTTAACATGTTTTTTTCATTTTTTTTTTTTTATTTTTTTTTTGCTGTTTCATTAGAGAATATTAAACCATGTTGGCACACCAAATGTCCCCCCCCCCAAGGAGTGTGTCCTTTGTAAATTACCCATTGTATATTTATTAAAGGTTTGCTGCCTAATAATCCCCACAGTATATCAAACAATAGACATGTTTTCAAATGAAAGCAAAAAGCCTTTTATTCTGGCAAATGTCAGCACAAAAAATAAAAAGAACGGCAGCACTAGAATAGATAGCAAACTATATGCAAACTTGCATTTCCAACATGGTGAAGGATAAACTTCCAAGCCTCAGGAGCCAAACACTAAAATATGAAGCAGCAGCACACAAACAAAGGAACCCAAACTGTGGTAGTACAAACAAGATGTCCTTTATGTGGAAGGAAATGGAAGGCAGAAAATCAACGTTTCCTCCTCTTTCCAGCCTTCCCTCCAGGCAGCCTTCCAGCGGATCGAACACGGGGTCTTGCAGGTGGGGTTGATGTGGCAGCAGGAGGATGGTGTTCCGCAAGCCGGGCCGGGTCACATAGCCCAGTGTCTGGGGTCAGCAGGCCCCTCTGCATCCACCAAAGGACCTGGTTCATCAGGGCCTTTGCCAGTCTTCTCTGGTCCTCCTCCCCTTCATTTAAATCATGGGCCAATGAGGCACTGAAGGCCTCTGTGGGGTTGAGGGGGGCCCTCATGATGGCGCTTGCCTCCTGGATCATGCGGAGGCTTGCCTCCTCCACAGGCCTCAACTGCCTCCTTCGGCCTGATGGCCTCACCTGGGGGGGAGAAGACTGGCTGGTGGTGGTTCTCCTGGCCGGGTGGACCTGCTGCAGGCCACTGGGCCCAGCCTCCTCCTGGCTGCCACTGACCCCGGCCTCCTCCTGGCTGCCACTGACCCCGGCCTCCTCCTGGCTGCCACTGACCCCGGCCTCCTCCTGGCTGCCACTGACCCCGGCCTCCTCCTGGCTGACAGACACCTGAGGATCTGCCACCTCCTGGCTGATCTCTTCTTCCTGTGTGGAAAAAAAAGGAATTTTTTTACAATTTCGCTAAATAAAACCACACTCATTTTCATGTTTTTCGTTTAGTATTTTCTGTTCATTATTACTTGAATACACTCTACTTCTGACCCCTGCAGTTGTCATCCCTGACACCTATTTGTCTGTACACCTTTTTTTTTGCTTTTTCCCAGCTTGGCTTTTTTTTTACAATATCAAATCATTAATCCACCAAGAATTATTTACGCCAGAAATATAGAGGAAACTACTATACCTCCTCATCGAAGGGTGGCAGATCTGCATCTCTGTCAGCCAGGCCCTCTTCCTCCGACTCTGCAGGGCTGTGGTCATCTGGGGAATGTCCGCTGGAAGGTAGCATGGAGGAAAGGTTGGAAGAAAGACTGGACATCGTTTTCCTGCCTTCCATTTCGTCCCGCAAAAAAGCCATCTGTTTATAATACCACAGTTTGGGTTCCTTTGCTTGTCTTGCTGCTGCTCCCGATTTTTTGATTTTATTAGCTTTGTATGCTCTCCTGTATGTGCTTCTGAGGTTGGCAAGTTTATCCTTCACCATGTTGGCAGTGCATCCTGGCACCCAAGTTTGCATATAATTTGCTAGCTCTTCTAGTGCTGCCGCTCGTACCTCTTTATTGCAATATAAAGAGTGCTTAGAATTCCACAGGATGGGCGTGTCCTGGTATTTTTGAAGTAAGGCCTCTATAGATTCCTTGCTTTGTAGGAGGTCCATTGCAATTGTTTCAAAATTATATTTCTTTTTGAGTCTAGATTACAAAAACATAAACCACAGAAAAATAAATATTCCAAAGGATCAGCGTTGACCTTGATCTAATATGTGTCTTCAAATTTATTACCTATATCTAATTCCAAACACAGTCTCTCTTGTTTAAACAATGATTGGCAGCTCGGCCGCATTGCTTGTACCAAACATTGATTTGCTAGATGCAGAGCCATTGTTCACATTGCAGTAAATATTTTAAATATATAAAATTAAACAATGCTTACAAATGACAGTTTTCATCTAGGCACTCTTTCATGTGTAAATCTCATGCCCCTGACAATGGATGACATAAAAGACACTTCCTAATGACCTCTGTACAACCAACACTTGAACAATACTTTGCCTGATCTGAATACACCATTCAAAAACGTGTCAATGAGGTACAGCATTGTTCACATCTCTATTTTGTGAGGTGTCCAAAAGCATTTGGATACCAAAATAACATTGTGGTACCCCATAGACAGAATAGCTTAAAAAGGGTGCAACCAACAGCCCAAACCCCCATCCCATGTGTCTACATTTTCAAGGCCTCTGCTGATCACATTTTTAATTTCCTTACCTTCCTGTCTCTCGCTCCTCGTTTCTCACGCTCGCCTAATTACCGCGTAAGATGCGTAATCACGGCGTAAACCTTTTAAACACTCCGCGTATTTATGAAACCCCGCCCTCGTCACCTTTGCGAGGCCCCTAATCAATGAGTTTAGGAAATATGGCGTTAACTGTGTATGTTCTGGATGCGCTCGAAGATTCTCCGCGTAACGGACGTAAACACGTTGTTTGCATTCTCTACACTCCGCGTATGTATTAAACGCCGCCCTCTTCTCCGCCCATGGCGTAACAATTCATCTTTTCCACGCCCATAATCACTGTGGGAAAGGAAAGATGGCGATGTCACACGAGCGGGCACGATGCTCTCATGCCACAAGTGAAGGGACAGAGGCAGGGACGTCCCGATCAAGGAAAAGAAGATATAAAGCCACTAATATGCGGTTCCAGGAAATGGTGGAGTTAGTTTACATCATGCGAAAGAAGGACTATGATGGTGAATTAGGGCCATACAAGACCCCTAACCGCCGAAAGGCACATATTATGGACAAGGTGGCGAGGAGAATGCAGAGGATGTTTGGGATCACCAGGTCCAAGGAACAGCTGAGGAAACGATGGTCAGACTTAAAATTGAGGGAGCCACATCAGATGAAGAAAATACTTAAAATTCTGCGTAAAAGTAAGTAAATATATTTTGGGGTTGGGGGGGGGGGGGGGGTGATTG
Source organism: Rana temporaria (assembly GCF_905171775.1). Lineage (NCBI taxonomy): Eukaryota > Metazoa > Chordata > Amphibia > Anura > Ranidae > Rana > Rana temporaria. Next base: position 56,902,269 of record NC_053489.1, read on the forward strand.
TCTGCAATAATGTGTTGCCATGTATATTTCACCATCTGCCTCCTTGGCCTGCTTGTAATTTTAAAGACATTTTGTCATTTATTTTTTAGGACATAAATAACTACATATTTACAAATAGTGTTCTTAGTAAACAACGTAACATCACATAGTTTATCATAAAGGCTCGGTTATTCCAGGAACAACACACCTGGACATGGCTCACTGGCCAAAAACTTTGTTTGTAAACATTGTGTAAAAGCTAGTTCTAGAAAAAAAAAGTATGAGAATGGGAAAGGCAAACAGGATTCATTCTAAAAACAGTGGTACTAAAGCAGATGTTTTCACATCTGCAATGCAGAGCACCTGTGTCTCCCCAAATCAAAAATGGGTTTTGGTAGGGTCTCCCAGAAATACAGTTTAGGGGGGACATCCATGTGTGTCACTTTGCTAAAAAGGGGCAGGATCAGAGCTTGCCATATAGAAGTAATTGCAAAATGTAGGTTTGGTGAAAGATAAAAGTAACTAAATGAAAGCATCTTCTAAGCAATGTGTGCGATTTATGCTCTCCAATATCTGTGTGCTGATGAGTCTACATTTTTTTTGGTTTATTTCAGGGGAAAGAAGTCGCCAGCATTTGGAGGAGGCAGAGAGGGCCAGACAAGGCCAAAATCTGCCATCTCAACATGTGGAGGAGGAGGAGGATGTGGAAGGAGAAGAGGATGTGGAAGGAGAAGAGGATGTGGAAGGAGAAGAGGATGTGGAAGGAGAAGAGGATGTGGAAGGAGAAGAGGATGTGGAAGGAGAGGAGGAAGGAAGAAAGGAGGAAGGAAGAGAGGAGGAAGAAGTAATTTTGGACTTAGAAGTCATAGCAGATGAAGGGCAAGTGGCGGAAGAACAATTTGGCGAATTGAAAGAAGGTGGATTGATGGATGAAGGAGGAGTCCAAGATGATGGGGAAGTGGTGGAAGAAGGAGGAGTGATTGAAGATGATGGGGAGGTGGTGGAAGAAGGAGGAGTGATAGAAGATGTCGAAGAGGTGGAAAGGAGAAGCCCATCAGGTCAGTGTCACCCTAGCTTGATTCAAAAAAACATATGTAGATAGGCCTCATCGAAAAATAATGTTGTAAATGCCATTTTTTTTTTTTGTTTTAGGGGAGAAGGATGGTGTGCCAATATTTTCACGTGCAAGTGCTGCTATAATTATTCAGCAGGTAATGGAGTGCAGCACTGAAATGCACAATATGCGTGAAAGGATGTTTCTCATGGAACAGAATGTAACAAATGTCCTTTTGGAATGCAGCACGGAAATGGACAATATGCGGCAAAGAATGATGGTAATCGAAGCAAATTTTAAGAACATTATTGACATGATGGGCCGTGTCAAAGACTGAAACACCCCCCGCCCATCCCCCGCCCCCACAAACATTTTTACAGTTTGAATAATGGATACGCCAAAATTTGAAGATACACACACAGTGTGCCAACATGTGCTATCTGCCATCACAGAATATCTAATGTCTGTGCTTTGTGGGTCCAACCCCCTCCTCCATCCTCAAGTAGTTGAGAGGAAGGGTTTGCTCCCACAAAACACAGACATTGATCACCCATGATGTCAGATAGCACATGTGGCCATTTGTCTGTTGAACCAATGACATTTGGCGAGTTTGCACTGAATGTGTGTATCTTCCAATTTTGGCGTGTTCCAGTGTGAAAGCACACCATGACTGACTGCTGTTGTGAGTTTTTAAGATTTTTGGAATTGGATTTTGTTACTTTTTGACCATGTTGAACATTTTGGGATACTATAAAGTTTAGACCATAAAGAATAAACAACGCCAAAAAATTTTAAAAATATATATATAGAATTATAAATCTCTCTAATCACTGAATTTAGTGAAGTAGAGATTTGACTCCAAATTATCACCTAAAAATTTACTTTTAGAAAAACACACCAAAAACAAAAAAAATTGTAAAAAAATTATTGTTTTTTGTGCATAAAAAATATGCCAAAAAAAAAAATTAAGGCGGTAAACACCCCACCAAAAATAATCTATATATATATATATATATATGTAAACAATAAATCTAACTATATTTGCTAAAAAAAAAAGTGAACTTGTTAATAAATGTATAATCTGCATAATATTTTTGGTTGAATTACCTGAAAAAAAAAAAAGTATAAAAAAATGTTGTAGACTCCTAAGTACAAAAGAAGGGAGTAATGAAAAAACTATAAAATTATTTTTGGGGTCATGAACAAGCAAAAATTAAAAAAATTGACCTCAAAATTTACAAATGGAGTTGCTTCTTATTTCTAGACTCAATACCCTGTTTGTAGATGAGTGAATACTGTGCAAAATGTGGTTAGTTACTAAAAGTGGAGAAATCAATTATGCATTACAATTGAAGAAGTTAGTTAGAGAACCAGGAAGACAGAAAAAGAGAAAAAGCATTAATGACAAACAACTGTATAAAGTCCAATGGTCTAATTATTTATTATTTTTTAGAATATTCCTTTCTTTGGGGGCCGAATTAGAAAGAAATATGATCTGGCATAGCAATGGCCCCCCGACCCATGAAGTACTCAACATATTTGTCGCGTACCTCACGAGCTGATTGGGGGGCCAAGCCAGCGCGACCAGTGTCCAGCCCGGGAAGGGGATCTGAGGGTAGTCTTGCCTCAGAACCGATGTCGGGTAGGTACGTCTGGGAGTGCCTGCGTAAAAAGTTGTGCAAAATGCAGCAGGCAAATACAACGGTGTCCAATTTATATTCCGCCAGATGTATCGATGTCCTGAACAGGCGGAACCGGTTGGTGAGTATCCCAAAGGCATTCTCGACTACCCTCCGAGCCCTGGCCAACCGAAAATTAAACACACTCCTCTCTGAGGTGAGGGTCCTCTGGGGAAAAGGCCGCATGAGGTGAGGACCAAGCCCGAAAGCCTCGTCCGCTAGGAACACAAACGGAAGTCCTTCCACATTATCTTCATCTGGTGGCAATGCCAGACCACCAGCTTGGAGACGATCATAGAAATCAGTCCGTGCGAACACTCCCCCATCAGACATCCGGCCGTTCTTCCCCACGTCCACATATAGAAACTCATACTGTGCCGACACCACCGCCATCAACACAATACTATGATAACCCTTGTAATTATAATAGTAGGACCCCGAGCGGGGTGGGGGCACAATGCGGACGTGTTTCCCATCTATTGCTCCACCGCAGTTTGGAAAATCACACCGCTGGGCAAATTGGGAAGCCACAGACTGCCATTCCTGTGGTGTGGAGGGTAGCTGTGGGGACAAACAAAATTAGAGATTTAGTACTTTGTAACAAATACATCCTACAAGCATCCTTGTGACAGTTCACAGTATTAAAATTGCATTAGAAAAATGTGCATGGAGAATTTGGGAAATGAAATATATAGGGCCACTTCATTAAGAGACTCCACAGCCCTCTGATGGGGACAATAAAAGTTTGAAGGGGGGGGGGGGACACAAAAACCAAAAAGTCCTGTTTGAAAAAATGGCAAGGTGGGTTTGTCCCTAGGATAGCATGCTGGACAGGTTAATATTGGGTAAGGGACAAATATGCAGGTAGGCCAAGAATAAAACATGTAAAGCTGATATCAACATGCATAGGGAGAAAAGGTAACGTTAGTTAAACACACAGCATATCTGGGAAAATAAAAAGAAAGTTAGTTGGCCACATTATTAGAGCCAGGAAACTTACCTTAATATACTCCTCATGCATAACTTTGATGATGGCAGCACACGTGTCCGGTATGATGACCCCAAGCGCCTGCGGAGAGATGCCTGTCGAGAACTTGAGGTCCTGCAGGCTCCTCCCAGTCGCCAGGTACCGCAACGTGGCAATAAGCCTCTGCTCGGCCGTGATGGCTTGGCGCATCACAGTGTCCTGCCTCGTGATATAGGGGGACAGAAGATCCAGCAGACGGTTGAATACGGGGTCCGTCATGCGGAGAAAATTCCTAAAGTCATTAGGATTATTCTCCTGGAGTTCCCTAAGCAGAGGCATAAGTGAGAACTGGTCACGCTGGCGCAACCAATTCTTGGTCCAGAAACGCCTCCGCCCCCTGTTTCTGGCCAAAGTACTGGACAAATGAACATATCCAGCAGCCATCCCATAAACAGCACCAACTCGCGAAAATTGACGCTGCTGCTCCATCATGGCTTCAAACCGGCCGGCTGGTCAGTCAAGAACACACTGAAACAGAAAGCACTCGCAAATCCAGCACTACCTGCGACAAACGCGTGACAAACAGATACGAGCGCACAGGATGCAACTGCTAAAGCAGAAACAACCTGCTTGCCTATAGCCGAATGACAACTACGTTACCGCAAGCACACGCACTGAACCCGTGAATACACGCTGTCAAAGCCTGGAGACCGAGAAGCGCGAATCAGCTCTAACCAAACCTTCACTAACACGAGCAAACCCGTAACTAGCAAAAGAGGAACAGAGGGCGGCGCCATTAACTTTGGTCTTCCCCTTTATAGTGACGTCGTACGTAGTTTACGTGCACGCGTTCCGGTACGACGGGAATTTGGTCCGCTGGTGTGTACACGCCAGCGGAACAAAACAAAAATCAGCCTTGTACGCCGGAAACTGTCGGGCAGACAGTTTCCAGCGCACAGATCCGGTCGTGAGTACAAGGCCTAACACATTCCTGGCCTCCTGCATAAGTTGTCACTTTGTTACAATGTTCCTGATGCTGATTTTACTTAGTAGCAATGCTTTGTTCCTGTCATCCACATAAAGTTACAGCTTGTGTCATAGCAGACACATCCATTGTGCATAACCAATGGGTATTGCAGAAAAATGATTATTACTGTACTTAAAGCGGAGTTCCACCTAAAAATTGAACTTCCGCTTAACCCACTCCTCGCCCCCTTACATGCCACATTTGGCATGTAATTTTTTTTGGGGGGGAGTGGGGGCTTCAGGAGAAGGGGACTTCCTGTCCCACTTCCTCCTTCCGCCGAGGGGCTGGTAAGGCGATTAGCTTAATCGCCTTATTGCAGCCCCTCCCTGTAGGCGAGCGCCTGTCCAATCGGACGGCGCCGCGCCACTCGCGCATGCGCAGTGGGTGCCCGGCCGTGAAGCCGAAAGCTGCCCACACTAGGAATGAAGAGGGGGGGCGAGGAGCGGAGCCCCGGCAGGCGCGTCGCTGGAACCGTGGAGCAGGTAAGTGTCTGTTTATTACATTTATTACACTTTTTGTAACTGCTGACTTTTAATAAACTTAAAAAAAGGCTGGAACACCCCTTTAAGTCCATGCAAAATAAACATCAGGGATTTATTTATAGTGACTGGCTTTTCTTTCATTTCTTTCATTTTAGTCAGCAAAAAGGGTATAAAAGGGTATACAGAGTGAAGATGACTATTATTAGAAAGTATGCACAAAAAAAATGCACAACATAAGAGACCACTATGAGATATGTTGTGTACCACATATGCTCTCTAGGGGGAGCTCTGCACAGCTGATCTTGCACATGGCTCCATAGAGACCGCCAATTTCAAAATATGAGATCTTTATTCTGTGCAGCCAAGCATGTGAAAAACAAACTTACCATGAGCCACAGCTCAACAGATTTACTAGTATTTATGATTTTATTTACTTTTCATAATTTCTTACCATCCCCGTCCATATTAAAGTTTATGTCGCTGAGATTGCGATTGATGGCTCGCCATACATTCAGTCACAACAGTGGCGGTTCGTCCATAGAGGGCGCTGGAGCGCTGCCCCCTCTGGCTCTCACCGCCACTGAGTCTAATAACATAGATTCATGCATTGCACGAATCTATGTTATTGTCACCACTGCGCTGTTCCATTCAGATGGCCGGACATGAGGCGCCGACCGTCTGAATAACGGCAGCTGGTTGGCTGTATGGAAGTGCCTATCAGAGCCAGCGGCTTTCTGAGTACAGCCCTCAGGTCCCCGGAAGCTTATCCTCGGAACGCACGGGGTGTGCGTTCCTTGGATAAGACTGACAGGCGTCTCAGTCAATCAGGTTGGCCGGTTCTGGCTACCTGATTGGCTGAAGCGTCATCGAGGGCAGGAGAAGATATCGAGTGTCGAGGAGGTGGATGGCTGACACCAGTAAAGGTAAGTGCCGGGCAGGGGGGGGGGGCACAGCAGCGATGAAGGGCACAGTGACATCAATGGGCACAGTGGCGACAATAGGCACAGAGGGGACAATGGGGACAATTGGCACAGCAGCATGAATGGGCACAGTGGCGACAATTAAAGGGCACAGTGACGACAATAGGCACAGTGGGGACAATGGGCGCAGTGGGGACAATTGGCACAGTGGCATGAATGGGCACAGTGGCAACAATAAAGGGCACAGTGACATCAATGGGCACAGTGGCGACAATTAAAGGGCACAGTGGTGACAATTGGCACAGTGGCGACAATTTATGGCACAGTGGCTGTGTTTGATGGCATGGCACAGTGGCTGCGTTTGATGGCATGGCACAGTGGTGACAATTGATGGCACAGTGGCTGCATTTTTGATGGCATGGCACAGTGGCTGCGTTTAATGGCATGGCACAGTGGTGCGGATTGATGGCAAAGTGGCTGCGTTTGATGGCATGACATAGTGACTGCATTTGATGGCATGGAACAGTGGTGCGAATTGATGGCACAGTGGCTGCGTTTGATGGCATGGCATAGTGACTGCATTTGATGGCATGGAACAGTGGTGCGAATTGATGGCACAGTGGCTGCGTTTGATGGCATGGCATAGTGACTGCATTTGATGCCATGGAACAGTGGTGACAATTCATGGCACAGTGGCTGCGTTTGATGGCATGGCATGGCACAGTGGTGCGAATTGATGGAACAGTGGCTGCGTTTGATGGCATGGAACAGTGGTGACAATTGGTGGCACAGGGGCTGTGTTTGATGGCATGACACAGTGGTGACAATTGATGGCACAGTGGCTGCATTTGAATGGCACAGTGAGGCTGCAATTTTTTTTTCCGTTTGCGCCCGACCCCCAAAAAATGTTTTGAGCACCAGCCGCCACTGAGTCACAACATACCAGGAACAGCCTTTAATCAAAGTGGAGCATTCTGAAAGCTACATCATTGCATCTACTTCAGTCTGTAATGCTCTTATCCCGCTACTCTATTTTTTGCACTGCCATCTTACCATATCCCAAGTCTGTGCAGATGTGACTCGGGTCTCTGCCAGTCCACAATGACACATCGGCACATGTGAAGGAGAATGCTGCACATGTGCACACGCACCGCTGAATTCTGATATCTGGGACTTTGCAGATACTTGAAGTGTGTGTGTGTGTGCTTGCACCGCAACAGTATCAATAATCAGAAAGTATATTTGTATCTTAAAAAAACATATTTCCTTTAATTAAATTCTTATCCTTAAAGCACTATTCAGACACATTGGTATAACCACCCCTTTTTTTTGTTACCATTTACACATCTTAAAGGGTCACTAAAGGAAAAAAAATGTTTTGCTGAAATGACTGTTTACAGGGTATAGAGACATAAAAGTTAACTGATTCATTTTACAAATGATTACAAATAGATAAAAATCAATCATATAATGTGCCTGCAGGTTAGTTTCACTTTTAAACTGGTTTCATGTTACTGTGAACTAGAGAGACACACAGAACAAAAACAAACAAATCCAGGGCAGTGTTTTGTTTTTAAAATGAATCTGATTGGTTCTTTTAAGTTTTAGACACACAGTAATGACAGCTTAGACCACGGTGAACAGCTCCCAGTACTGTGGTCATAAGGAGCCAGACTTCCTCTTCCTCTGTGAGGTTCTGTGTTCTCCTCCCCGCCGTTGCCTCCTGGGAAATGGAGGCGTGCTGCCCTCTAGGACACACAAGACAGTGTTCCCATTCACAAATAGCCGCGCGACATCCCTCTATTCCAAGGGATGTAAACATCCCTTGGAATAGAAAAAAGCATGACAGGTCCTCTTAAAAATGAGATGCAGGGTCAAAAAGACCTCAGATCTCATAATTGGACTAAAATGCAAAAACAAAAAAAGAGTGGGTTAGGAGAGTGCTCATCAGCGCTCCCACAGCCCATTCAAACTACAAGTCTGTCTGCTGCGGTAGAAGATGGTACTTTTAGTTCATTCATTTACAGCATAGGCGTACACTAGGGGTGTGTCAGGTGTGCCCCTAATCCTGGAGTTGGTAACCTGTCAATCGTGGGCAGGTAAGCCAATATCCTTACTTGTCGACCCCCAGAACCTGAACAGGATAGGCGGCGGAGGTGGAAATTAGTGAAACTGATCTGTATTTTCTTCTGCAGCAGCTGAAAGTAGGCTTCTCCTCCTCTTCCTCTTACTGATATTCAGCTGCCACAGGAGGAAAATACAGGGGATTGGTACCAACGTATGCCACCCCTCTTGTCCCAGTTCCTATTATTTTTGCTGCCCAGGTCCCCCTGTGCCCCCCCCCCCCCATTGTTTCAGGATGACGAGCGGAAAAGAGGCTGGTAAATATGTCACAAAGGCATATCTGTTGAAGCTTTGAGGTGCACACCCTAATACAATAGGCTGTGCACACCTATGATTTACAGGAATCTGTAAATAATGACTTGGCTGTGCAGGCAGAGGAGACTGAGGGAATGCTTCCTCCTGCCTCCAGCAAAATAATGTCCTCATGTCAGCAGAGTTATAGATCAAGGTCTGCTTATTAACCCCTTAGTGCTGGCTCCAAGTGGCTCTCTAAGGGGTTCTAAAACACAGGGATAGAGGCAGGCTTCCCGATCAAATGACTGAGTGACCCTTCTACTGGCTCCCTATTATAATTGGTGACCCAGAGCAATGGGCTGCTATGCTGGGAGCATACGATGAGTGCACTCCAAGCACAAAACAGTGGAGCCAACCAACACATAACACACATTGCTAATCAGCCAATCACATGGCAGCAGCTCAAAATGCATTTAGGCATCTAGACGTGATGAAGATGACTGAAGTTCAAACTAAGTATCATAATGGAGAAGAAAGGGAATTCAAATGACTTTGAATGTGGCATGGGTGTTGGTGCAGGATGGGCTGGTCTGAGTATTTCAAAAACTGATGATCTACTGGCATTTTCACACACAACCATCTCTGGGGTTTACAGAGAATGGTCTGAAAAAGAGAAAATATCCAGTGAGTTGCAGTTGTATGGATGGAAAGGCCTTGTTGATGTCAGAGATCAGAGGAGAATGGGCAGACTGGTTTGAGATGATAGAAAGGCAACAGTAACTCGAATAACCATTTGTTACAACCAAGGTGTGCAGAATACCATCTCTGAATAGACATCGAACCTTGAAGCAGATGGGCTACAGCAGCAGAAGACCACACCAGGTGCCACTCCTGTCAGCTAAGAACAGGAAACTGAGGCCACAATTCACACAGGATCACCAAAATTTAACAATAGAAGATTGGAAAAAACGTTGCCTGGTCTTATGAGTCTCAATTTCAGCTGAGACATTCAGATGGTTGGGTCAGAGTTTGACGTAAACAACATGAAAGCATGGATCCATCCTGCCTGGTATCAACGGTTCAGGCTGGTGGTAATGGTGTGGGGGATATTTTCTTGGCCCACTTTGGGCCCCTTAGTACCAACTGAAAATCAATCAAACACCACGGCCTACCTGAGTGTTGTTGTTGACCATGTCCATCCCTTTATGTCTACAGTGTCCCCATCTTCTGATGGCTCCTTCCAGCAGGATAATACACCATGTTACAAAGATCCAATCAATCATCTCACCACTGGTTTCTTGAACATGACAATGAGGTCACTGTACTCCAATGGCCTCCACAGTCACCAGATCTAAGGCTGGGTTCACACTGCAGTACAGAGCAGCTCACGGCAGGGGTCTGGTGTGTCCCTGCTCACCGTATCAGCCTTAAAGCGGGGGTTCGCCCCAAAATTTTTTTTTAACATTACATTCAGCCGAGTTTTTAGAATGACAATCGGCTGGTTTTTTTCTAATCTCCTTGCCGTTTTATATATATATGTTAACCGCCGCTTCCGGGTATGTAATCTGCGGGACTGGGCGTTCCTAATTTATTGACATGCTTCCGACCGGCGCATACAGCGTGCCACGAGTTGCCGAAAGAAGCTGGACTGCGAGTCGGCTCTATACAGGGCCTGCGCACCGACAATCGGCTTCTTTCGGCAACTCGTGATGCACTGTATGCGCCGGTCGGAAGCATGTCAATCAATTAGGAACGCCCAGTCCCGCAGATTACATACCCGGAAGCCGCGGTGAACATATATATATATAAAACGGTATGTACGGCAAGGATATTAAAAAAAAAACAGCCGTTTGTCATTCTAACAACTCGGCTGAATGTAATGTTAAAACATTTTTTTTTTGGTGAACCCCCGCTTTAATTTTTGAGTGAATTTGGACCTGAACAGGGCCAAAAGACACACAGGACCACTGTGTAATTCGCACCGGAGCTGCTCCGGAGATGTGTGAACTGGCTCCACTGAGAGCCGGTCACAATCTCCTGACATGCGAATTGGATTCGCAATAGTGTGAACCCAGCCTCAATTCAATAGAGAACCTTTTGGATGTGCAGCCGACAAATCTGTAACATCTCTCCTGTTACTATGGACCAAAACCTCTGAGGTACGTTCCTAACACCTTGTTGAATCTATGCCACAAAGAATTAAAGCAGTTCTAAAGGCAAAAGCGGGTCCAACCCGGTACTAACAAGGTGTAGCTAATAAAGTGGCCGGTGAGTGTATATACCTACAGCCAGCATTAAGGCCCACCCGCTGTGCTGACACATACAGTATGTGAGTTAGGCAAATGGGAAAGATGGAGCTATTCCAATGGGAAAGATTAAACTTTTCCAATGGGAAAGATGGAGCTTTTTCTATGGGAAAGATGGAGCTTTTCCAATGGGAAAGATGGAGCTTTTCCTATAGGAAAGATGGAGCTTTTCCAATGGGAAAGATGGAGCTTTTCCTATAGGAAAGATGAAACTTTTCCAATGGGAAAGATGAAACTTTTCCAATGGGAAAGATGGAGCTTTTTCTATGGGAAAGATGGAGCTTTTTCTATAGGAAAGATGAAACTTTTCCAATGGGAAAGATGAAACTTTTCCAATGGGAAAGATGGAGCTTTTTCTATGGGAAAGATGGAGCTTTTTCTATGGGAAAGATGGAGCTTTTCCTATGGGAAAGATGGAACTTTTCCTATGGGAAATATGGAGCTTTTTCTATGGGAAAGATGGAGCTTTTCCAATGGGAAAGATGGAGCTTTTCTAATGGGAAAGATGGAGCTTTTCCTATGGGAAAGATGGAGCTTTTTCTATGGGAAAGATGGAGCTTTTTCTATGGGAAAGATGGAGATTTTTCTATGGGAAAGATGGAGCTTTTCCAATGGGAAAGATGGAGCTTTTCCTATAGGAAAGATGGAGCTTTTCCAATGGGAAAATGGAGCTTTTCCTATGGGAAAGATGGAGCTTTTCCAATGGGAAAGATGTAGCTTTTCCTATGGGAACGATTGAGCTTTTTCTATGGGAAAGATGGAGCTTTTTCTATGGGAAAGATGGAGCTTTTCCAATTGGAAAGATGGAGCTTTTCCTATGGGAAAGATGGAGCTTTTTCTATGGGAAAGATGGAGCTTTTCCTATGGGAAAGATGGAGCTTTTTCTATGGGAAAGATGCAGCTTTTTTTATGGGAAAGATGGAGCTTTTCCAATGGGAAAGATGGAGCTTTTCCAATGGTAAAGATGGAGCTTTTCCTATAGGAAAGATGGAGCTTTTCTTTAAAAAGAAAATACACGGTTGCTCCATATTGTGGTATGCAATTTATTCATGCAAACTTATAATGTTACTGAAAGGTCCAGACATCAACTTGAAAACTTGTCAAGCAGTTAAAGAACTCTCTGGGAAGCCACTGATAGCAGCTTGACTCTGATACACATAGACAGAATACTAGATCAGGGGCAGGGAGTCCTAGTCCTGCCAGTGAGAGTGCCGACCTGGAACTAATATGCAGCCCATGAGAATTAAAAATTCCATAGAGACTCCAGGTATTTAGCTTTGCATAGATTAGTGAATGAACGAGGTGGAGACAAGTTGTAGGTAAAATAAATACCGTGTTTCCCCGAAAATAAGCCCTAACCCGAAAGTAAGACCTAGCGTGATTATCAGGGCTACCCCGAAAATAAGCCATAGTAAATTTCATTAAAAATCCTATAATCCATTTTGTAAAACTGGTGCAGTGTCTCTGATTGTTGCTGTATTGAAAATCCCATGTTAACATGATGTTGGCCCCCCATCCCTCTTCAGTTCATGGAGCGGGCTGACTGCAGAGGGGATCTCAGCCCTTCTATTTCCTCCCTTTCTCCCCGCTGATGTCGCCTGCCCCTCCATCTTCAGCTCACCGAGCAGACTGATGTCAGCGACACTCTCGGCTCATCTCTTTTCTATTCTCCTCAGACTCAGAGATCTCAGAGAAGGGAGCCATTTTAAAGGTGTTATAAAACCTTTCTCCTGACCTGAAAATGAGGGGGGGGGGGCAGGGGAGGAGAAGACAGAGGACATTTTTATAAAAATATTTACTGATTTATTCCATTCTTTAAAGGAACAGGATTTTTTTTAAGGGTTACAACCACTTTAAGACTGTAAGGCAGACAGACTTAAGTTATTGCACACTTTATGTGTATACAATATTAATACAGTAAATAAATAAGCCCTACCCCGAAAATAAGCCCTAGTGTGTTTTTTGTAGCCAAAAATTAATATAAGACCCGGTCTTATTTTCGGGGAAACACGGTAAATAAAATATCAGCAAGAAAAAAAGGTTGGATAGGAAAGGAAATTATATAAGGATATAACATAGATGGTCGGTGATGGGTGAAGATCCCTCCGTGGTGATGGCAGACAATGGAAGAAGCCTCCTAAAAGCCGTGTAGCAATGTGTTTAGGAGAGCACACACTGTTTCCTTCCTTGTAAAGGCTGGCTGCCCGATGATGACATTTACTAATGGCACGATGCCATGTCCTTGTTTTGAAGACGGCAAAGAGTTCCCAGCAGTTACTAGTTGTGGTCAGGTATATCAGACTTAGCCTAATGCTCCACTATAAGACTGATGACTGTGGACAGTAAAAATAATGGAAACTCTTTCAAAGCCAAATTTAGGACTAACAATTTTTTGACCACTTACAGACCGGAAGATTTACCCCCTTAATGAAAAGGCCATTTTTTGCAATACAGCACTGCATCGCTTTAACTGACAATTGCACAACGTGGCCAAACAAAGTTATTTTTTTCCCCTACAAATAGATCCTTCTTTTGGTGGTATTTGATCACCTCTGTGGTCTTTATTTTTTGTGCTATAAACAAAAAAAAGGGCGACAATTTAAAAAAATATATATTTTTTAAATTTTTGCTTTAATAAATATCCCCCCCCCCCCAAAAAAAACTAAATTTCTTCATCAGTTTAGACCATAATGTATTCTTTTACATATTTTTTGTAATCACAAGGATTGATTTGAACAAAAATTATAGCGTCTACAAAATAGGGGATAGATTTAAGGCATTTTTATTATTATTTTTTTAATAGTAATAGCGGTGATCTGCGATTTTTAGCAGGACTGTGACATTGCGGCAGACATATCGGACACTTTTGACAATTTTTTGGGACCATTGAAACTTAAACAGCAATCAGTGCTATAAAAATGCCCTGATTTCTGTGTAAATGCCACTGGCAGGGAAGGGGTTAACACTAGGGGGCGATCACGGGGTTAACTGTGTTCCCTGGGAGGCGTTTCTAACTGTGGGGGCATGGGACTGACTGGAGGAGGAGAGAGATCGCTGTTCCTAATCACTAGGAACAGCAGATCTCTCTCTCCTCCCCTACAGGAGGAAGAAAGCTCTGCGCTGGCTTTTGCCTCTTTTTTTATAGCTACTCCCATCGTGCTCCGGACGGCAGCAAAGATTCCTGGGATATGTAGTCATGGCACATAATCGTGCAAAGCAATTATCTGACAGGACTATTCATCCCACAATCCTTTTGTTTGACACAGTTATGATGTCACCTGATACACTGATCACTAGACGGACAAGCGATGCTTTGAAACACTGGAAGGTACGGTGCTTGTAGTCCATATTGCTACATCTATTATTTCTGGATACTGTACAGATACTGCACATCCCCTTATATCCCAAGTTCAACTATGCATCCAGGACCACTGTTGTTCAATTCAGATACAGCCTAATATTATAGAGCCATTTATTACAAATTGCCTACAGTTGTTAAAATTCACCATCCGTTCAGTATATGGCTTCTATAAAGTAAGGCTTGGGGGAAAGCAAGAAAATGTATACCAGGAGGTTAAAGGGTAAGCTCACCTTTTCATAAAAAATGAAAAAATGAACTAACTGCAAATATTGTGGCCAACCCCTGGACCCAGCTACACATAGGGGCTGTAATGCCTGAATAGCGATCTGTACACCACAAGGAGTGAGTATCCATCATAATTCCTGCAACATAGGTGCTCATTAGGGATGAGCTTTGCGTTCGAGTCAAACCCATGTTCGACTCGAACATCATATGTTCAACCGTTCGTCGAATAACGAACGTTATGGGCCATTCGTGCTAAATTCGAGTGTCACGGCCCATAATTCACTGTGGCATCGCAGTGCATTGCTGGCTGATGATTGGCCAAGCATGCACTATGACCCGCATGCTTGGCCAATCACAGCTTGCAAAAAACGAAGAGCTATAATTGGCCAAAGCCAGGGTGGCTTTGGCCAATTATGGCTCAGGGGGTTTAGTACACGCCCCACACTATATAAGGCCGCCTCCCTGGCAGCCTTGTGTAGTGTGTTGCGGTGGTTTACAGAGACGAGAGAGATAGAGAGAGAAAGGGTCATTTTTTGCAGGTAGATAGAGCAGGCAGGCAGACAGGCTAGTCAGTTAGAGTTACAGTGTGTAGAGGATATATATGCATCCCAGGTGTTGTATATATATTTATACACTGTATTGAGTTTAGCTAGATCCACTCTTCCTAATATACTGGCAGGCAGGCAGGCAGGTGATAGTGCAACACCAACATTTAGGGCCCAAATTATATACGGCAGGCCCCTACTTTCAAACATCCAACTTACAAACGACTCCTACTTGCAAACGGAAGGAGACAACAGGAAGTGAGAGGAAATCTACACCTAGGAAGGGAAATTCTCTTCTGTAAGAGGTATCTCCTGTCCACTGATGCTTTATTACCAATCCTTGTTTCACTAAAAAACCCACATTTTCAAAAAATCATTTGTCATTTGGACAGAAAGTGAGGTGCAATCTTCTGAACAGATGCACACAGACAGCAAATCAAATGTTACAGGGGTAATAACCCTTCTCTATGTTTTCCGAAAAGCTTAAAAATAGATTTTTTGGCTGGAGCTACACTTTAAAAAAGTACCAGTTCAAAATTACAAACAGATTCTACTTAACAACAAACCTACAGTCCCGGTCTTGTTTGCACAGCCTGTATACTGCTGTTCAGAGTATATAGGGCCAAAGGGGCTGGTAATGACCTGGGGGGAGGGGGGGAAACCCATGCTATTTTTCTCAATGATTTTCATCCATATTGCAGGGACCAGACATTACATTAAAGCCGCAAGCAGTTTTAAATGACTTTTTTTATAATAGTAATGTAATTTTGTGCAGGCACAGTTCTAAACACGTGCCACTTCACAGGCATACTATAGACACCCAGCAGGTATGATATTTAAAGGAATTTTTCATTTTTTTTTGTTCACTTTAAAGCGGTGGTTCCCCTAAAAATAAAATGTTGACATCGCATTTAGCAAATAAATTACAGTTAGAATCGGCTTGTTTTATTTAAAAAATACCTCCGTACGTATCGTTTCCATTATTCGGTCCCACCGCCACTTCCGGGTACGATGCAGGCGGTGGGCATTCCTAATTGATTGACAGGCATCCGAACGACGCATCCATCGCGTCACGAGATGCCGAAAAATGCCGAACGTCGGTGCGCATGCGCCGTATAGAGCCGCACCGACGTTCGGCTTTTTTCGGCATCTCGTGACGCGATGGATGCGTCGTTCGGATGCCTGTCAATCAATTAGGAATGCCCACCGCCTGCATCGTACCCGGAAGTGGCGGTGGGACCGAATAATGGAAACGATACGTACGGAGGTATTTTTTAAATAAAACAAGCCGATTCTAACTGTAATTTATTTGCTAAATGCGATGTCAACATTTTATTTTTAGGGGAACCACCGCTTTAAGCATCATTAAAATCACTGCTCCCGAAAAAACTTCAGTTTTTAAAACTTTTTTTTGCATTGATACATGTTCCCTGGGGCAAGACCCAGGTCCCCAAACCCGTTTTAGGACAATAACTTGCAAATTAGCACTTTTGAATTCGAACGTTCGAGTACCATATACTTGAATGGGGTTCTAAAGTTCGCACGAACGTTCGGTCCGTTCGAAGGTTCTGGTGCGAACCGAACTGGGGGTGTTCGGCTCATCCCTAATGCTCATTAGTCAGCACGGGCAAGTGACCCTGCTGACCAATGAGAAGTACTTCTTTCTTCTGGGAAGAAGAAGCCTCAGATGTGCTTCTCACAGGTCACTATGGTCACATTGCTGCACTTGCAAGGGGGTAGTGGGGTTGTTGTGGTTGTCACGTCCTCCATGCTTCCCTTTATGTTGGGCACCAAGCAAGGGTCACATGAGAGGCTCTTCCCCGGGTGGGTTCTTCTGGACAAGGATAGGTGCCTTAAACAGGGACACTTGACTACACATGGGGTGCCTTTACTACTGTGTCATTTCTATCAATTCTCCAGGACAAGGCTGAAGCTGCCATGGTGGAATACTCTACTTTAACCACTTCAACCCTGGACCATTTTGGTGGTCAAAGACCAGGCCACTTTTTGCGATTCGGCCGTGCGACGTGGCTCCCAAACAAAATTGACATCCTTTTTTCCCCACAAATAGAGCTTTCTTTTGGTGGTATTTGATCACCTCTGTGATTTTATTTTTTTGCGCTATAAACAAAAAAAGAACGACAAATTTAAAATTAAATTCAATGCCCCCGGACAGACCCCTATCTCAAGCCTGGCAGCCGAGGTGTCACTTTAGATTTGCTGGGAGGAACAGGTCTCTCTCACAGGCCTGGCTCTAGGGCCTCTGCCACAGGCCTATTACTTTTTTAGGCGAGCTGAATAGATGAATGGAGCGAATCCTCCCAGTAGATTTTAGCATAGGTCACCAGATGAAAGCAAAGCATACCTGTCAGCATTCCAGTCACCAGATCCCCGATTGGTTCGTTCAAGCCCTGTTGGACAACCTGCCTCCGGGTTCTCCTCAAGCCGACCCCCAATCGAATGGCACCCAGCCTGGGATCCTCTCAATGGAACTGGGGATGCAGTAAGTCACTGGAGTCCCCTTTCACCTCTGGATGAGGTTCTGTGTAGCCTGCAATTTTGGCTAGATGGGCCACTCCGGCGGGGTCCATGAATGCACGCACCCTGAAGGTGGATGCCACACCTGGAACCGGGACCCCGCAAAGATTTTTCAGCACATGACACCTGTCACAGATATACCCTCCCCCAGCATGCCCTGCGAGGGAAAAACTCCTCTAATTGGCTGCTGGGGAAAACTTGCTTTGCCAGAACCCCTCTGGCGCCAACTGCTGGCCAGGGATGGTACCGCATCCCTGGAGCACAGACTGACCCAGTGGACATTTTCTGGAGTGACAGAAGTCCAAATTTAGCAAATTGTGAATGGGAGCAAAATAACTCTCCCATTCCCCACTAACTTTAGCGTAGTGCCCATACTGAAAGTAAGGGGACGCTACATATAGCATAATTATTTTATACTCATTTGTACAGCATTGTTGTTCCTGAGAGCTGGGTGAGGCCTGCGTTCTTTCACAGGTCTGTATTATTGGTCTGTGTTATTTAAACCTGTTTTTAACCTTTATTATTGGCACTTGCAGGGCCCTGTAAGGAGTCAACTGTTGTTGTTTAACTTTGTTGGTTCTTTTCTCTACCAAGTAAACACTTCTTGGTTAATCTGCATTTTGTGTGGAGCCTTATCTGTTACCATTTGAACAGGTGGTCAGCACAAGGTAATAACATTCAATTGCATTTGTATCACTGTTTGATATCATTGTGGTTCCCAACTTCCAGTGGGTTCCACAATTATTGTGTAGTCCAGTTGTGCCAAGGGAGGGTTCGAGCCAAACTTCTGGGGTTGAGAGGCAGAGCGTAGACCCAAAATCTAAACCAGCAGCTCCTACGGGGGTAGTGCTACATTTTTTTTTTTAAATCTGGCGAGTGCAATGGGACAGATTCTATTTTTGGAGTGCTTCATATGCTGACCAAAATAAAATTCTCCAGCAAGCGAATCTACTAGCCAACAAAGATAACCATTTGTGACTAATGTATACTACATATTAGAATTGTTTACTTAATGAATTAGCCTGGGGTTACAGAGGCGATTTTACCACTTATTTGACAGTCATCTCATTTTCACCACATCAAAATTAATGTGATGATCAAGAGATAACTGTCAACAAGCAGTTAAATCTTTAGTAGGAGAGACATTTAATTGCCGGTGTAGCCCCAGGCTCACCACTCCCATTGCACGCATTGTTCCCTTGCTATACCTGATTAGGTGGCTGCTATTTTCTTGGTTTGCTGGGTTTGGTGCAGGTGTGGAGGTTTGGATCTTCTATGAGTCAAGGCTAGGGTACACGGGTGTTTGAAATACATGACAGAGGTATTTATTGTATATTTGCCATATGTTTATGGTTGGTTTGTAAGAAGAAAAAAAAATAAACAAGGTACAAATTAATGTTAAAATGACCTCATTGTGTGTTTTTAGTTTTGGATATACTAGGAAATGATTAACCCCACCCATGAGTATTATTTATTTTTTCATCATCTGTGTCCCATTGGGGAGATTTCCATTTACCTTCTGTCTCATGCAACAGAGAGGAAATCTCTTAAAAGATAATAGTTATCAGCTCTTGGACAGTTGTCACTGGAATAGATGTCTATATTGACTAATTACCCCTTTGTTCATGTTTCAATAACAACTGTACAATTTTGGATTTCCCATCACTTTGTTGTCTATGTGACATTGGTCACCAGGACAGATATAGAGGGCAGTGGTGGTGCGTCTATAGGGGGCGCTGGAGCGCCGCCCCCCTCTGGCTCTCGCACCGCCACTGAAATTACATATCTATGTTATTGTTTCCGGCTGCCGCCGACTATTCAGATGGCCTGACGGCGAGCACCGGCCACCTGAATAACGGCAGCTGTTTGGCTGTGCGGAAGTGCCTATCAGAGCCAGCGGCTCTGATAGGCTTTCCGAGTACAGCCCTCCGGCTCTCGGAAGCTTATCTATAGGACGTACGGGTGGTGCGTTCCTTAGATAAGATTGAGAGGCGTCTCAGTCAATCAGATTCGCCGGTTCTGGTTACCGGTAGCCTGATTGGCAGAAGCGACATCGAGGGCGGGACTAGGGAGACAACATCGAGGGATCGTGGAGGGAGGATAGCTGACCCGAGAAAGGTAAGTGCCGGGAGACAGGGGGGGAGCAATTTGGTGGTTTTTGAGGGGGCACAATGGCATGGCACAGTGGCGACAATTAATGGGCACAGTGGCTGCGTTTGGCATGGCACAGTGGCAACAATGGCATGGCACAGTGGCGACAATGGCATGGCACAATGGCTGCGTTTGGCATGGCACAGTGGCGACAATGGCATGGCACAGTGGTGACAATTGATGGGCACAGTGGAGACAATTGATGGGCACAGTGGAGACAATGGCATGGTACAGTGGCTGCATTTGGCATGGCACAGTGGCGACAATTGATGGGCACATTGGCAACAATGGCATGGCACAGTGGCTACATTTGGCATGGCACAGTGGCGACAATTGATGGCACAGTGGCTGTGTTTGGCATGGCACAGTGGCAACAGTTGATGGGCACAGTGGCGACAATGGCATGGCACAGTGGCAAAAAATTGATGGCACAGTGGCTGAGTTTGATGGCATGGCACAGTGGCTGCATTTGGCATGGCACAGTGGCGACAATTGATGGCACAGTGGCTGCGTTTGATGGTATGGCACAGTGGCGATAATTGATGGGCACAGTGGCTGCGTTTGATGGCATGGCACAGTGGCTGCATTTGATAGCATGGTACAGTGGCAACAATTTTATGGCACAGTGGCAACAATTTTATGGCACAGTGGCGACAATTTTATGGCACAGTGGCCACGTTTGATGGGCACAGTGGCGGCAATTGATGGGTACAGTAAAGCTGCAATTGATGTTTTTGTTTTTTTTTCATTTGTTTGCACCCCCCTAAAAATTTTGAGCACCAGCCGCCACTGATAGAGGGGGACACAGCAATAAAAACATTAAATAAAACATTCATTATTTTCTCATACTGTCCAAAAACTGAAAACAAGAAAGTTTTGTCTTTAGAGGCAGCTAAATTCCAGCAGATCTGAAATAAAAACACAATTTAAAAAAACACTCCCCACCCATGTTTTTCCCCCCCCTATGGGTTATCGACAAAAACACACTTACATGTCCAGCGAATCCAGTGGTGTTTTGTAGCGGATTGCTGCTGCTCACTCAGTCCTGCGCTGCCATCTTTGTTCTGCCTCCAGCACATTATTGATGATGTCGTTGAGCCTGCAATATCAGATTTGACCACAACATGGAGCCTGTGGTAAATTTACAGTTTTGCAGAAACTAGAAACTGTTCACCTTTAATAAAAGTTCCCATCATTCTTCAACAGGTGGTAAACCCTTGCGGATTTTCACCTCAATGCGTTCTATGCACTGTAAAAAACATACTCACATGTCAAGTGAATCCAGTGGTGTTTTGTAGGGGATCACTGCTGCTCACTCAGTCCTGCGCTGCCATCTTTGTTCTGCCTCCAGCACATTATTAATGATGTCGTTGTGCCTGCAATATCAGATTTGACCACAAGATGGTAAATTTACAGTTTTGCCGAAACTAGAAACTTTTTACCTTTAACAAAAGTTCCCATAATTTTTCAAGGGGTTGTAAACCCTCGTGGTTTTTCACCTCAATGCATTCTATGCACTGTAAAAAGAATTGCGCTCGGTCTACTCAAAAACAATTGAGGCAACTATTTGCATCAACTTTTTAAGTACTGTCAACTAAACTTATTTTTGTCGGACTCATTAGACATTTCATGTTTCAACTTAGTTGTTTTAAGTACAGCCAACTTAATTTTTTTCAATTCATAGACCATAGTGTTTTAAGTTAGGAGTACATACCTTAACTTTTCTGGAACTATGGGCCAAATCCTCAAAAGGGATACGCAGGCAGAACTGCTGTTCAGCCTGCGTATCCCTGTGCCTATCTTTGGAACTGATCCTCAGAAGCAGTTTTCCAAAGATAGGCAGAAGATCCGACATCTGTAATAGACTTACACTGTCGGATCTTAGGATGCAGTACCGCATCCGCCGCTGGGGGCATTTCGAGTCGAAATGCCGCTTTGCGTATGCAAATGAGGACTTACGGAGATCCACAAAGCTTTTCAGCTTTGTGTTTTCTGCGTAAGTTTACGTTTGCATACGTAAAATTAGTTCTGCTTTTACAAAGTGTAAACTAGTAACACCTTGTAAAAACAGATCTTTTTTTCGATAGCCGCGTTTTTTTTAAAATTTAGAATTTTTTTTCCCGGAGCGTAACTTTTTTTTACCCGACGCAACTTTATTGTCCCGTCGCAATCCACAAAGCCCGACGTAACGTAATTTCGCGCGCTGCCCGTCGGGAAAATGACGTCACGAGCATGCGCAGTACGGCCGGCGCGGGAGCGCGCCTCATTTAAATTGTCATCGCCCCCTGCAGAAGAGGACCGCCTTGCGCCAGAGACATTTAAGTTACATGGCCTGAAATTTCTAGGTAAGTGCTTTGTGGATCGGGCACTTAGGTAGAAATTTTAAGTCAGTGTAACTTAAATGGGAAAAGATAAGTTAGGCAGGATTTTTGAGGATTTGGCCCTATATTTTTAAGTAAAGCAAACTAGTTTAAGTTAGGAACACAGGGCCATATTCTAAGTAAATCTCCGCCTGCTGCGCTTAGGGCACTTACACTCCGCTGTCCCAACTTACTGGAGCAGGTGTTGTATTCCCCAACCACTTGCTCCATAAGTTGGGACAGCGGAGTGTAAGTGTCCCGGCGTAGCATGGCGGATCTCCAAGGGGGCGGCTTCTATTCAAATGAAGCGCGCCCCCGATACAAAAGAACTGGGCATGCGCCGGGCTGCAAAAAAGCCCAGTGCGCATGCTCCAGTTCTCGGCGGAAAACGTCAATGACGCCGACGTGTGCGTCATTGACGTAAAGTCGTATGCAAGAACGACTTACGTAAACGACGTATCCGACGAAAAAACACGACGGGGACCCGACGCCATCCGTAACATGGCCTACGCGAGACTTGCGGAAACTTACCCCTCATATAGCAGGGGTAAGTTTCCGCTTACGCAAACGACGTTAGCGACGGTTACGCGACGCGAACTCGTTCGTGAATCGGCGTAGAAGGATCATTTGCATATGCAAATGACTCCTTCATGTAAATGCCATCTAGCGGCGGCCGGCGTCATTGCATTTAAGATCCGCCAGTGTAAGTGACTTACAGATGGCGGATCTTAAGTGTATCTATGCAAAAATGATTCTAAGAATCAGGAGCATAGATACACGGGTCAAAAAAGGGAGTTACGATGGAGTATCCTGAGTTACTCCATCGTAACTTTACTCAGAATATGGCCCACATACATTAACTTATTTATTTTAAGTACTTACATAAAGGTATGGGCTATCTGGTCGAGTCAAACATTGCCTGTTCGCCCGTTCGCCGAACAACAAACAATTTAGGGTGTTTGTGCCAAATTCGAAAAGCTACGTTAAAAAAGTCTATGGGAGAAATCAAAAGTGATAATTTTAAAGGCTAATATGCAAGTTATTGTCAAAAAAAGTGCTTGGGGACCTGGGTGCTGCCCAAGGGGACATGTATCAATGCAGATTTTTTTTTTTAAAAACTGATTTTTTTTTCAGGAGCAGTGATTTTAATAATGCTTAAAGTAAAACAATAAAAGTGAAATTTTTCTTTCAAATATCGTGCCTGGGGGGTGTCTATAGTATGCTTGCCTGTAAAGTAGCACATGTTTCTCGTGTTTAGAACTGTCCCTGCACAAAATGTAATTTCTAAAGGAAAAAAAGTCATTTAAAACTACTCTTCATGAATTCTCGGGTGATGCCCCGTGACGCGTTAGAGGGGGCGGGGTCATCTGTGACACCACGGGAAACCACCGGGTGGCCCCGCCCTCAGTTATATAAGAACTGTCAGACGGGTAGTGCGTCATTCGGCCGGGAGCTTTGGAGGAGGCTGTATCGTTCGTAGTGGCGGGTCCGGTTCGTAGAAGGATTTACAGCACTGGAATTTTTTTTTTATTATTAAAGGACTTGTCCCAAGCTGTGTGTTTGTGTTTTTTCACCCTTTTTGTCACTTTTTTGGGTGAAATGGTGGGGGTACAATGTACCCCGTTACCAATTCACAAAGTGGGGCCAGCATCTGGGGGTCCCCTTTGTTAAAGGGGGCTTCCAGATTCTGATAAGCCCCCCGCCTGCAGACCCCCACAACCACCGGGCAAGTGTTGTGGGGATGAGGCCCTTGTCCCCATCAACATGGGGACATCTTCCCCATGTTGAGGGCATGTGGCCTGGTACGGTTCAGGAGGGGGCGCTCTCTCGTCCCCCCCTCTTTTCCTGTGGCCTGCCAGGTTGTGTGCTCGGATAAGGGTCTGGTATGGATTTTTGGGGGGAACCCCACGCCATTTAAAAAAAAAAGCGCAGGGTTCCCCTTAATATCTGTACCAGACCTGAAGGGCCTGATATAGAATTTGGGGGGACCCCATACATTTTTTTTATTTTGGTTCCGGAACCCCTGCGTTTTTTTTCAATGACTTTGATCTGTATTGGTGGGACCCGACAATTCATGAATAGCCACGAGTAGTTTTTTTTAAATTACTTTTTTTCCTTTAGAAATTACATTTTTAACGGTGTTCGCACAAATGTTTTGCCTGTTCGCATGTTCTGGTGCAAACTGAACCGCGTGTTCGGCCCATCTCTGCTTATATACCACTGTCAATTTATGGAGCACTTAACATCTACATTGTACATTCACATCAGTCCCCGTCCTCAAGGAGCTTTCAATCTAAGATCCCTAACTTACATTCATACATATACATATTAGGGCAACTTTACACAGGAGCCAATTACCCTACCAGCATGTCTTTGGAGTGTGGGATGAAACCAGGGCTCAAGTCCTGCGGGAACGCGTGGGAACGTAGTTCCTGCACTTTTTTCACAGCAGGAACGCAGTTCCCTTTGCAGGATTAAAGCAGCCGAGCCAATCCTTCACTGAGCGGCGATGCCCAGCTTGACTCACTGTCAGGGGCAGGCGAACCTTAGTAATCCTTTCTGTTACTGGCCACTTCCTGTATATGGATTCATCGGGTAGTGTGCGGGTATTCCGTCACTTCCTCGATGCCGCAATGTCTCCTGGGAGCTTTTGTCATTGTTCCCAGGAGACATTGCGGAAGTCTGCCGCGAGATATTGCGGGATTTAGAAAGAACTTTGAAAAAAAACATGCGCTTTAGTAATTATGCATATGAGCGTATCATTTTTTTTTTTGGTGGGGGAGTGGATCTTGGGTGGGAGTTCCCACACTTTTTTCCCCAGGACTTGACCCCTGGATGAAACCTACGTAGGCACAGGGTAGAACATGCAAACTGCAGACAGGGAGTGTCAGGCCCTGTACACACGATCAGTCCAAACTGATAAAAACAGACTGAAGGTCCGTTTCATCGGTCCAAACCGACCGTGTGTGGGTACCATCGGTCAGTTATCCTTCGGTCCAAAAATTTAGAACTTGCTTTAAAATTGAACTGATGGACTGATAACCGATAGGTCAAAACCGATTGTTAGTACGTAAAAGCATCAGTTCAAAACCCGCCCATGCTCAGAATCAAGTCGACGCATGCTTGGAAGCATTGAACTTCGTTTTTTCAGCACGTAGTTGTGTTTTACGTCACCGCGTTGGACTCGATCGTTTTTTTAACTGATGGTGTGTAGGCACATCAGACCATCTGTCAGCTTCATCGGTAAACCGATGAGGACGGTCCTTCAGTCCGTTTTCATCAGTTTGGACTGATCGTGTGTACAGGACCTCATGGTCAGCATTTGAACCAGCGACCCTTTTGCTGCTAGACGAAAGTGCTAACCACTTACTTAGTTACTTAGTTTTAAGTGATATTAACTTGTAACTTACATAATATTTTTAAGTTGGTAAAACTTATTTTCCAAATGAATTTGACATATGTTTGAAGGTTTTTATATAAAAATAATACAATAATATGTTTTTTAAGTTGCAGGGCTGGGTGGATTTTATGAAAGATTTTTGGGTTCGACAGGCGGTGAAAGGATATCGGAAGTCACATAAGCGCAAGGATGCCAGACGGCCCGTGTCCTTTGCTAATTTACAGGCCATTTTTGTGCAGCTGGACTCATTATGTTCATCCAGATATGAGGTTGCCTTATTCAAGGCGACTTTTTCCCTGGCCTTTTTTTTTGGGGCATTTCGGATTTGTAAGTCTAGGAAGGTTCTGGGGGGAATATTGGTGCAGGATGTGATTTTTAGTAGGGACAGGTTGCGAATATTGCTGCGCAGGTCCAAGACAGACTAGGTGTTCCCCTTGCCAGGTTCCCCAGTGTGTACAGTGAAGGTGGTACGGGAGTTTTTAGAGGTTTATCCGGTCGTGGAGGGGCCGTTGCTGTTACATGGGGATGGGTCTCTGTTGTCCAAGTTTCAGTTCATAGCCATTTTCAGGAAGGGTCTTCAGGCAGCGGGTTTGGAAGACGAACAGTATGCCTCGCACTTCTTCTGTATTGGGGTGGCCACAGAGGCCGCTCGGTGTGGGCTGGATGAGACGGCTGTTAAGCGGATTGGTAGATGGGACTCCAGGAGATTCCTTACCTACATTAGGCCACATTTGTTGGCTGATTAATCGTTGGTAAATAGGGGGGTGACTTATTGAGGGCAGGTATCCTCTTTCATGTTGGGTGAGTATTCATGGTGGTCTTGGTGTTATCTAGTGGTTTGTTCTTTTCTTTCAGATGGTGTGCAGCTACGCCTCGTCTGGATCATGGGCCACTCGTATGTTTTTTGGGGGGCCAGGTGATCTGACGATCAGCCGGATGGCAGGCAGCTGGATATTTTCAGGATCGAGGCGTGTGTTCGTTAGGGGATTAGGGGTACTGGGGATGATGTGGAGCAGGGTCCTGCCTGAGGTGCATCGGTTTGCACGCCTTAACAGGCCGCTTGACATTCTAATACTCCATGTTGGTGGGAACGATCTGGGGGTCCGTTCCAGTAGGGAGCTCATTATGGATGTCAAGTTTCATTTCTTGCGGTTCCGTACAGCCTTCCCCAATATGATGGTCTTGTGGTCCGAAATGGTCCCCCGAACGAGTTGGCGCATGGCTCAGTCGGTTGCCAAAATCAAAAAAACTTGCATAAAGGTCAATAAAGTGGTAGGACGATTTTTTATTTGGAATGGGGGCATGGTTATAATTCATTTAGAATTGTAGTCAGATACCGGGCTGTACCTGAGGGGGGATGGTGTCCATTTATCTGTGGTGAGTATAGATGTATCGTCCTTGGGGTTACAGGATGGAATTCAACGTGCATTGCGGGTGTGGAGGTGTCACCCTTGTGGACAGTGGCAGTGGTTGGTCTTTTGACGGTGTAAGAAAATATTTTAGAGGCAGAAGTTTTGGGACTCATCTGTGATATGTGCCCCTTTGGTGTATTCCAGTTAACTGGGTTGGCTGGAATATGGTAATGGTTGCACTGCGGGTAGTGGGTTTTCTCCGAGCTGATGTGTCACGGCTGGAGGTCTATTATGGTAAAAGGTCCCGCAGTATATAAGTGGGACAGGTTTGAATTCTGGGTGCCGTCAAAGACCAACAGGCTGATGACTGTTAGTTTGTTTTCAGATGTTGATGTGTAAAAGAATGTTAATTTAAATAAGTTGTTTTTGTTAATAAAAGGCTGCTATGGCCATTTGTACTCCATTTCATGTGTGGTCTCATTAATTCAGGTAATATTAAGGGGTAGGGTGATTACTAATGGTCACAGCAAACTACAAAACTCTGAAAAATATTGAAAAAAAAACATAAAATGCCGCCACTGTGCCCATCAAATGCCGCCACTGTGCCCATCAAATGCCACCACTGTGGCCATCAAATGCAGCCACTTGTGCCCGTCAAATGCAGCCACTGTGCCCATCAAATGCAGCCACTGTGCCTGTCAAATACCGCCACTGTGTCCGTCAAATGCAGCCACTGTGCCCATCATTTGCAGCCACATGTGCCCCATCATATGCAGCCACATGTGCCCATCATATGCAGCCACTTGTGCCCCATCAAATGCAGCCACTTGTGCCCATCATATGCAGTCACTTGTGCCCCATCAAATGCAGCCCCTGTGCCCATCAAATGCAGCCACTGTGCCCATCAAAGGCAGCTTCTGTGCCCGTCAAATGCAGCCACTGTGTCCCCCTGCCCACTCGCTCGTTGACTGCCCGGCACTTACCCCATCTTAGTGGGGGATCAAGCAGCAGGTCAGGCGGTGAGCTTTGGGATAGTGGGATGAGCAGCGGGTCAGACGGCAGCTCCTGTGTCCTCCATTTGTCTCTTCTTCCTTCTGCTAGGTGTCCAATCGGAGCGCCTGTGCCTTCAGCCAATCAGATGATGGGTATTAGACCCGCGCCTCCTGATTGGCTGAGAGGCAGTTCAGTGTTAGAAAAGCAAATGTTCATTCGCTTTGCTAACACACATGGGTGGACTGTGAGCACAATGCTTTGCGCTCCGAGTCCACCTTTTTTGAAGCCTATTAGAACCTATGGCTCTAATCAGGTACTTAAAAAAAAACACCCCTGCCACTGTAATTCAGGCGCCTAGCATCCGAAAAGCATCCGGATGCCTAAATAGGGGGTGGCTACAACGGCCATGGATAGATGCATGCTATGCGGCAATCTGTCCAGTGGTGTGACAGAGGGGGCGGCTCCCGGGCGCCCCTAATGGAGCTCCACGGTCTGACAACTCTATAGCCAAGGAGTGAGTGTCTTTTTTGAAGTTTAATGCTGGGTAAACTTAAGCCCTGTACACACGATCGGATATCTGATGGAATCTAATCCGATTAATTTTTTCATCGGATATCTGATGAAGCTGACTTTCATCAGTCTTGCCTACACACCATTGGTTAAAAATCCGACCGCGTCCAACGCAGTGACGCAAAACAATACAACGAGCTGAGAAAAATTACGTTCAATGCTTCCGAGCATGCGTCGACTTGATTCTGAGCATGCGTGGATTTTTGACCGATAGACTTCCAAACAATCATTTTTTTCTATCGTTTTTTTATCCATAGGAAAATTTCAAAACATGTTCTATTTTTTTTCACCGCCAAACCGATCGTGTGTACAGGGCTTTAGAGTCTAAGGTGAGCCTTGGGATACGCCAAATTAACATGTAACTAAAGGCAATATTTAAGTTTATTTTGCAAAGCAAATATACAAAAATCAAATACTTTTGACAGGGTACATTCTCTGTACTGCGACGCAGCGCATAAATACACTACATATCAATACAGTTGCAAGCATACATTCATTCAACCCATTATGCGGTATGATGCCTGATGTGTTGCGCAGAGTTGTGAAACCCCGAAACATCACATCGTGCATGACGCCGCATTACCCTGAAAAACAGTAGTTCAAAAAAGCGTGTCAAGAAATGCCAATGTCAGGGGGAAGGGGAAATCTTTAGACGTCCTCTTCCTCCTTAAAGTCTATCAAGGTATAGTCTCTCAGCAGACTGAGGGTCAGTCTGCGACAGTCCTCAATGGACATCCTCTGCCGGTGGTGTACGCGGCGGTTCCTGGCGTACCATAAAGCGTCTTTAAAGCAACACAGCACCCGCCAGGCACTGTCAATGTCCTCCTGTGAATGAGTTCCACAGAAGAGTCCGTTTAACACAGCAAAGTGTGTAATAGCAGTCTGTGGTACAAAGTCTTTAAGTTCAGGTTCCAATAGTTATATAATGGATATGGGCTGAAAGTGCACACTCCCTGGTTTAATTTAAGGGTTTGTACATCCAAATCCGAAGAAGGGATTAGGAATTACAGCTCTTAAAGAGGAAGTAAACCCTCTCTAAAAAATAAAATTAAAAAAACACCCTGCAAGGCAAAGGCATAATGAGCTAGCATACTAGCTCATTATGTAGTACTTACCTGAGATCGAAGCCCCCACAGCAGGGTGACCTCCTCTGTCGCCGCCATGATACCCAGAGTTACTTCCTGGTATCGCTGCTCCGGCGCTGTAACTTGCCGGAGCAGCGATGACGTCACACCCGCGAATGCGCACGGGTGTTGCCACTAAAGGCATGGTCGCCGTTAGAAGCGGGAAGCTCAGTGCGCCTGTGCCCAATGTCTACGGCGCATTCGCCATAGACATCGGTGCCATCATTTTCTGCAAATATCTCCTTAACCTTTTAGGTTTGGGAGATATTTGTTGTACCTACAGGTAAGCCTTAATCTAGGCTTACCTGTAGGTTAAAGTAGTTGTAATGGGTTTACAACCACGTTAATAATAGCCATCCCCACTTTTTCAAGGGACACAAAAGTAATTGGACAATTAAATCAAAAGCTGTCTCATGGCCAGGTGTGGGCTACTCCTTCATTATTTCTTCATCAATTAAGCAGGTAAAAGGTCTGGAGTTGATTCTAAGTGTGGTATTTGCATTTGGAATCTATTGCTTTGAACCTACACCATGCGTTCAAAGGAGCTGTCAATGCAAGTGAAACAGGCCATTGTAAGGCTTTAAAAGCAAAATAAATCCATCAGAGAGATAGCAGCAACATTAGGAGTGGCCAAATTTACAGTTTGGTACATTCTGAGGAAAGAAGAATGCACTAGTGAGCTCAGAAACATAAAAAGGCCTGGACATCCTTGGAAGACAACAATGGTGGATGATCGCAGGATCCTCTCTATGGTAAAGAAAAACCCATTCACAACATCCAGACAAGTGAAGGACATTCTCCAGGAGGTGGGTGTATCATTGTCAAAGTCTACAATCAAGACTTCACAAGAGCAAATACAGAGGGTTCCCCACAAGGTGCAAACCATTCAAAAGCCTGAAGAATAGAAAAGCCAGGTTAGACTTTGCTAAAAAAACATCTAAAAAAGCCAGCCCAGTTCTGGAAAAGCATTCTTTGGACGGATGAAACTAAGATTAATCTGTACCGGAATGACGGGAAGAAAAAAGTGTGGAGGAAGCTTGGAACAGCTCATGATCCAAAGCATACAACGTCATCTGTAAAACATGGTGGAGGCAGTGTGATGGCATGGGCATGCATGGCTTCCAGTGGCACTGGGTCATTGGTGTTTATTGATGATGTGACAGAAGACAGAAGCAGCCAGATAAATTCTTCAGTGTTTAGAGATATATTGTCAGCCCAGATTAAGCCAAATGCAGAAAAGTTGGTACGGTGCTTCACAGTACAGACAGACAATGATCGAAAACCCACTGCAAAAGCAACTCAGGAGCTTTTGAAGGAAAAGAAGTGGAATATTCTGCAATGGCCGAGTCAATCACCTAATCTCAACCCAACTGAGCATGCGTTTCACTTGCTGAAAGCAAAACTAAGAGCAGAAAGACCCACAAAGAACAACTGAAAACAGCTACAGTTAGAGCCTGGCAAAGCATCAGAAAGGAGCAAACCCAGTCTTTGGTAATGTCTTTGCGTTCCAGACTTCAGTCAGTCCCTGCCAGTAAAGGATTCTCAACAAAATCTTAAATATTAACATTTTATTTATGATTATAGATAAAATAATACAGCGCTTACAGTTTGTGATAATATGTAAATCATTCACGTGACAAAAAGTCTCTTATAAAGTGCTTGGTGCTCAAAAAGGTTTATAAGGTACTGAAGTGCTTCATGTAAACATGCTGTGCCATGTGCCATACTCCCCTCATGTATCCTCACTCTTCAGAAAAAATTGACCCTCAGTTTTGCAGTCTGGGGGTAAAATACGCTTAATTCCGATGTTAGGAAGTTGAGCCTCTAGAACTCCTCAGTAAAAACTCCATGTATATAGGTCTTGGGGGTAGCTAAGATATCCACCAGGCTCGGCAAAACAGATAAAAGCTCATAGTGAAGTACTGTATAAAAAGGTTTAATTGCACAATCATAAGCAATACTTACAGGATTGCAGATAAAATGAGCATAGGACAGAAAGTGAGGCTCTTCCGAGTTCAGCGCAGCTCGGCGTGCATTCCACAGAGGGAACGTTGTTGATTAAAAAAACGGAAATGCGTCAATGTGTTTCGCCCCTCCTCCAGGGCATCATGAAGGACACTGATGTCCTTCATAACGCCCTGGTGGAGGGGCACAACGCATTTTGCGTTAGTACAAATCAAATGGAAAGATTGTTAAAGGGAAGCATACTGGTAGACCAAGGAAGACATCAAAGCGTCAAATTAGAAAACTTAAAGCAATATGCCTTAAAAACAGAAAATGCACAATATTACTTGCATACATTTGCCAGGGGTTGAGACCTACACAAGGCTGGAATGGGCTACAAGACCATCAGCAAGAAGCTTGGTGAGAAGGAGACAACTGTTGGAGCGATTATTTGCAAATGGAAGAAACGCAAAATAACCATCAATCGCCCTCAGTCTGGAGTTCCATACAAGATTTTGCCTCATGGGGGTAAGGATGACCATGAGAAAAGTGAGGGATCAGCACAGAACTACACGGGAGGAGTTTGTGAATGAACTCAAGGCAGTTAGTAGGACAATACGCCACTATTGAAAGTATTGGTAACACAATACGCCACTATAGATTAAAATCCTGCAGCGCCTGCAAGGTACCCCTCCTTAATAAGACACATGTACAGCCTGGCCCATCTGAAGTTTGCCAATGAACATCTAAATGATTCAGAGAAGGATTGGGAGGAAATACCGTGGTCAGATGAGTCAAAAATTTAGCTCTTTTGCATTAACTCGACTTGCTGTTTTTTAACTCGACTCTCTGTGTTTGGAGGAAGTAAATGCAGTCCCTAAGAACAACATCAGAGAGGTGGAAACATTATGCTTTAGGGCAGTTTCTCTCCCTTTCTCAGAGTGGGAGGAGGTAAATAAGTGGAGCTTCCCCATTTGGGTGGAGTTCTGCTTTAAGTGTAAACCAGTCAAATTACTTGTTATGGTTATTGTCAGTGGCCCGGATTCAGTAAGAATTGCGCTTTTTTTTATGGAGGCGCAGGGCAACGTTTTTGCCCTGCGCCCCCGCAATTTTTTTGCGCTGCCCTCGATTCACGGAGCAGAAGCTCCGTAAATTGCGCGGGCGCGCCGGCAAAATGCCCGGCGTAAGCGTGCGCAATTTAAATGATCCCGTAGGGGGCGGGAATCATTTAAATTAGGCGCGTTCCCGCGCCGATCGTAGAGCGCATGCTCCGTCGGGAAACTTTCCCGACGTGCATTGCGGCAAATGATGTCGCAAGGACGTCATTTGCTTCAAAGTGAACATGAATGGCGTCCAGCGCCATTCACGATTCACTTACGCAAACTACGTAAATTTCAAATTTCGCGACGCGGGAACGACGGGTATACGTAACATTGGCAGCCTTACGCAAAAACCGCCGTACGGAAACGACGTAAATTGCATACGCAGGGCTCGCGCAACGTTGTGAATAGTGCAATTTGCATACTATAGGCTAAGCACAACGGGAACGCCACCTAGCGGCCATCGCAAGAATGCAGCCTAAGATATGCGGGCATAAGAGCCTTATGCCGCGCATATCTTAGGCTGCAGTCGGCGTAACGAGGTTCCTGAATCAGGAGCATTCGTTACGCCGGGGCAAGTAAGCAATTGCGCTGACTGGAAGTTACTGAGGAAATAGATTTATCTGTCACTTTGTGTCGCCCAATGGGCATAGATTTGTTATATTTACATATTGTTTCTCAACCATTTTCTATGTACCTTATGTTGAGTTTATATCCTGCCATCTAGTGACCTTGTCAGGTCACCTGTGGCCAGGTGACAAATGCACCCCGATGGAGACAGGGGTGCACCGCAAGGTAGTGAACCCAATAGCAGACTCCTGTGGATGGACAGGAAACGTGAACACAAGATTCCCCAGGACGCGGAGTCTAAGGTCCAGCAGGTGTTCACCAGAGCCTCTAGTGGTGAGGATGGCCTTCGCTGCAACTGAACCCAGGTCGCCGCCCCTGTGGTCCCCTAGGTCACGCTCCGTAGGGAGAGAGGGGAAGCAGCCACTGAGGACACAAGGGATGGTGATGGGTAAGCCGAGGTCGGGGCAACAGGCAGACAAGGGTAACCAAGGGAGAGGCCAATAGGTCAGGGTCACAGGCAAACAGGAGTAGTCAGAGACGAGCCAAAATCGGTACACAGAAAGGTAAACGTAGCACAGGGCAGGCAGGAACACAAGCTAACAAACAAAGTTGAACAGCAAAGCAGACCTGCAGTGCAACAGTTAATATAGACTTCCTGGGATGGCCTGGGGTGGAGCCATACAGGGAGGAGATGATAAAAGGCAGCCAGAAAGAGAGTCAGGCCTCTAATGGACACATGGAGGAGAAGGTAAGCTGCCAGACATTATTGCATGTCCATGACAGACCTTTTGTGGTAGGTAGGTGCACCTATTCGTTATTTCTTTGTCTGATCTATGACACACTTCCTTTCTGTGTAATGCTCCACCCTTCCTGCTGAGTTTGTACTTCCTGTCTAATGGAGAAAAGCTACAGGCCACATGTATTCTGCATAAGTAAGCTACAGACAGTATCATCTTTTGACCGCACAATACTATAACCTGTTCATCTGCTGTAACCTGTCATCTGATGTATTCTGATGTTTGGATTAAAGCAACTTCTGTGAATAGAATCGGTATTGGTGAGTTCAAGCTATCTGATAAGGAGTGTCCTCAGTGATTATATCTGCTTATACAGGCGAGGTCTCACAAGGGATAAATCACTTCACAACAATCAGAGTCAGAATAGTCAAAAGATGTATAGAATTCCTACAGCCTGCTGTGTATATGTGTGTGCCTTATCTGCAATCAAGCTCAGTGCCATCCGCCATCTTGTGAAAGCACATGGACGCACTATCTTACTGCACCTCATGTGAATGTTAAAAACAGTTTCGCTACATTGAACTGTGTTACCTCACCTGTCTAAGCTGCTGTTCGTCTTCTTAAAGAGACAGTACCATTTTTTGCAAAAACTTGAAAAATGTCTAGACAAGACTCTGAGGACCCCTTTGTGGCTGAACCAACACAGATTCATCATGCCTCTGAACCCGCAGATGTACAGGGAGCAGATTCTGCAGACTTTGCCGAACAGAGTGCAATGAAACCGACACAGAAACTCAGAGAAAACTATGACACCACTAGAGATGAGCTCTCCAGCAATCTGTCAGACTTATGGGACAGAACCTCACGCTGCATGTCAGTTTTGTCACACTTTAATGATCAATCAGCTGAACTAAGAGACTCTATAGATCGCTTATCTGTCGCATATGAACGCTACCAGCGGCTGTTTGCAAAGTACACATCTTTCTTGCAGGACTGTATTATAGAGGACTCTTCAGCAGAACTGACCAGGGCTGATGCACTAAACCAACAAAGTGATCTCTTAGTGCAAAAAGCTCAGAATAAGGCAGAACTCCGCATTGCTCAACTGCAGGAGACCAGATCTCACAGATCCACATCAACCAGAGCACACTGCACGTACCTCCAGATCCTCTCGCTCCAGAAGCCTAACATTAAGTGACAAGCTAATAGAGGACCGTGCAAGCTATCTGATAAGGATTGTCCTCAGTGATTATATCTGCTTATTAGACATGTGCACACTGAAATTTTTTGTTTGGTAATTTCGTTTTCATCCGAAAAATAAATTTATTTAGTTACTCCCGAAATTCGTTTTTATTTATTTAGTTTTTCGTTAAAAAAATGCATTAGTCCGAAAATCCAAATTAAGGTCGAATCTGTCATTGAATGCTTATGGTGTCTGTCGAATGTTCTAAGAAAAAAAAGAAAAAAAAGAAGATTCGACAGAATCTTTAAAAAATAATAAAACATTTACTCTTCATGTCTCTCTATGTCGAATCTTCATATCTCTCTATGTCGGATTTGTCATTGAAGGCTTATGGTGTCTGTCGAATGTACTAAGAAAAAAAAAAGATTAGACAGAATCTTAAAAAAAAAAAAAAGATTTAGACTCTTCATGTCTCTCTATGTCGAATCTTCATGTCTCTCTATGTCAAATCTTTGTCTCTCTATGTTGAATCTGTCATTGAAGTCTTATGGTGTCTATCGAATGTTCTAAGAAAAAAAAAAAAAAAAAAGATTTGACAGAATCTTAAAAAAAAAA
Organism: Rana temporaria; assembly: GCF_905171775.1. Taxonomy (NCBI): domain Eukaryota; kingdom Metazoa; phylum Chordata; class Amphibia; order Anura; family Ranidae; genus Rana; species Rana temporaria. The sequence goes on from NC_053489.1 coordinate 56,937,809, forward strand.
ATTTGACTCTTCATGTCTCTCTATGTCGAATTTTCATGTCTCTCTATGTCGAATCTTTTCTCTCTATGTCAAATCTTTTCTCTCTATGTCAAATCTTTTCTCTCTATGTCGAATCTTTTCTCTCTATGTCGACTCTTCTTCATGTCTCTATAATGTCAAATCTTTTCTCTCTATGTCGAATCTTTTCTCTCTATGTCGACTCTTCTTCATGTCTCTATAATGTCAAATCTTTTCTCTCTATGTCGAATCTTTTCTCTTTATGTAGAATAATATTGGACTAATAGAGTTAAGGTTAGGCACATTTGACCGCAACGAAAACGAAAATAAAGCATTTGTTTATGTCGGATCTTTCGGTTTTCGTTCTCTGTGCTTTCGTTATCGTTTGTTTAAAACGAAAACGAAAATACCTGAAATTCGGACGAAAGTGCATTCGGACGAAAACGAATGCACATGTCTACTGCTTATACAGGCCAGGCATAGAGGTCTCACAAGGGATAAATTGCTTCACAACAATTGGAGTCAGAATACCCTTTCTCTGCAGCCTCAGTGGCACGGATGTATGAACTGAAAGTGCTCTGAAGCTTCTTGCTCATGCACAAACTGAACCATAGTAAACATGGTTTACTATGCTTCAGTGCTGAATGGACACAGAAGTAATTGGTACATATCACTCATTGTGTTCATTCAGGAAAAGAATGGGCCAATAAATTATATATTTACCGGCCACTTCCCCCACTATCCATCCTGAAACATGCCCTGTGTGCCCACAGCAGCTGCCAGCATCAGAGCAGAGGAGGGAAGCTGGCAGCACTGTGGGGGAGAGAGACACAAAGGGGGGACAGACAGCAGATGGTGCTAGAACCACTTTCCCTGCAATGCAGCCTGGGGGAGAAAGAGGAGTAGAAGCTTCCAGCATTGCAGGGGGAGGCAGAAAACGATTGGTGGCCTGCCCTCCTCCTCGACAGGTGCCTGGGCCCCTCTTTATGAACTGATGGGGCCAGGGCCCAGTACAGAAGGGCTGGCTGTACTGCTTTATCAGGGGCCCTGATCAGAATACCATAATGTGTACCGTAAGTATTCTGTTTTATATTTGCTCATCTTGGCAAGAGCTGCCTACCCTCCACTAGGCTATGGTTCTGATAATAAAACTTATACTTATCATATTTTGTACTGATTCACAAGAGGTTAAATTGCCTAATAGCTTTTTGAAAAAAAAAAAATATAAAAATAATAATCTTTGTGGGAGAAAAGGTTAAAGTTTAGGTGTGTGGGTGGAAGCTGAATACTGCAACTTTTTTTCTCTACGCTCTTTATATTATGAAAACAAAAGTTTGAAGCGGCTAAGGCTGAAAAAAAGTATACCTGAAAGGTGGAAAATAGAAAATGGAATAACACTATATAAAACATGAAGTTTCAAACTAGTGATATAAAAGCTGTTTTGTCCTTTTATGTGTTCTTGCTAGGGATGAGCTTCGTATTCGAGTCGAACGCATGTTCGACTCGAACATCGTATGTTCGACCATTCGTCGAATTACGGACGCTTTGGGCCGTTTGCGACAAATTCGAGTTACGTTTCACAGTCCATAATTCACTGCGGCATCGCAGTGCATTGCTGGCTGATGATTGGCCAAGCCTGCACTATGACCCACATGCTTGGCCAATCACAGCTTCCAAAAAACGGAGAGCCATAATTGGCCAAAGCCAGGCTGGCTTTGGCCAATTATGGCTCAGGGGGTTTAGTACACGCCCCACACTATAAAAGGCAGCCTGCAGGTCGGCCTTGTGTAGTGTGTTGCGGTGGTTAAAAGAGAGAAGACAGAGAGAGAGAGAGTGTGCCATTTTTAGTAGGTAGATAAAACAGGCAGGCAGACAGGCTAGTCAGTTAAAGTTACAGTGTGTAGAGGATATATATGCATCCCAGGTGTTGTACATATATTTATACACTGTATAGTTTAGCTAGATCAGCTCTTCCTAATTTACTGGCAGGCAGGTGATTGTGCTAGCTGCAGTATTCTCATGTGGTGTATTGCCTGTGTCCTCTGCAGTGTGCACCATAAAGCTACGTGGTGTGTGTACTGCCTTTGTCCTCTGTAGTTTGCACCTAAAGCTACTTGGTGTGTACTGCCCGTGTCCTCTGCAGTTTGCACCTAAAGCTACGTGGTGTGTACTGCCCGTGTCCTCTGCAGTTTGCACCTAAAGCTACGTAGTGTGTGCTGCCCGTGTCCTCTGCAGTGTGCACCTAAAGCTACGTGGTGTGTGTACTGTCTGTGTCTGTGCTATTTTTCTCAATGATTTTCATCCATATTGCAGGGACCAGACATTACATTAAAGCCGCAAGCAGTTTTAAATTACCTTTTTCTTATAGTAATCTCATTTTGTGCAGGGACAGTTCTAAACACGTGCCACTTCACAGGCATACTATAGACAACCAGCAGGTACGATATTTAAAGGAATTTTTCATTTTTTTATTTTTTATTTAAGCATCATTAAAATCACTGCTCCAGAAAAAACGACCGTTTTTAAAACTTTTTTTCCATTGATACATGTTCCCTGGGGCAAGACCCGGGTTCTCAAAAACGTTTTCACAGGCATACTATTGACACCCAGCAGGTACAATATTTAAAGGAATATTTCATTTTTTTTATTTTTTTATTTAAGCATCATCAAAATCACTGCTCCAGAAAAAACGACCGTTTTTAAAACTTTTTTTTCCATTGATACATGTTCCCTGGGGCAAAACCCGGGTACTCAAAGACGTTTTACGACAATAACTTGCATATTAGGCTTTAAAATGAGCACTTTTGTATTCGAACGTTTGAGTCCCATAGACGTCAATGGGGTTCTAAATGTTCGCGCAAACGGTCGGTCCGTTCGAAGGTTCTGGTGCAAACCGAACGGGGGGGGGGGGGGGGGGGTGTTCGGCTCATCCCTAGTTCTTGCATGGCAATCTGAATTGAAACATTGCATCTGCAGATGGATTCCTTGACAAAACAGTCTTGATAAGCAGACACATTTTTTGTTCCATTACATTAATTTTACAATAATTCCTGTAATTAATTATTGAATTCCAATTACGTCTAAGTTTTTGGATCTGCTGCCCCTTTTTAAACTGACCGTTACACGGAACAAGTGCCAGAAAAGCATTTCAAACAACTTCCGTTGGTAAATGTCACTTTGCAGTTCAGATAAATGTGGTTAGAGAATTTAATTGCCTCTATTGTGAAGTTTGTTATGACTGCAACAAGCTTTGCAAATTAAGCACTATTATCCAAATTAGGCAAAAAATGTATATAAACAGTGGAAAATTGCTGTGCCATTACATTTACACTTTAATAAAAGTCTCAGTTTACTGGTTTATATATTCTTTTTATTATATAGATCTAAATATGTGACAGCGTGCAAGGTTTGCTTAGCTTGCAGCCTCCAAAACACTACAGTCACGTGAAAATGTAGGCATGCCCTGTGGAAAATGTTGACTTTCAACATTGTTGAAATAGAAGCCATTAGTTGAATTAGAAGTCATCTGTGCCTACAGCTAAGAGTGATATAATTTGAATAACAACACAAGGGGGTTTGCCTTCCAATAATTTATTCATAAAAAGTAAGTACATCCTGTGTTCAGAAGCTCGTATTGCCCCCTTTAGGAGAAATGACTTGTCCATGTTTTGCATAACTGCCCACCAGTCTGTGACACTGACCTGGGAAATCTTTTTACCACGACTCCATGCCGAATTCCTTCAGTTGGAAAAAGTTGAGATAGTTTTCTTGCATGAACTGCTTGTTTCGAATCCCTCTTCAACATTTCAAGGGTTTTAAAATGAACACTTTGACTAGGCCAGTCTATAACCCCCCAAATTCTTCTTTTTGAGCCATTACTTGGTAGATTTGCTAGTGTGCTTTGGATTATTATAAGTTGAATTCAGGTTTGGGACAGATGGCCTTACATTCTCCTCAAGCACACTTTGATATGATACAGAATTCATAGTTGACACAATGATTCAAGCTGCAAGCAGCAAAGCAACCCCAAATCATAAGATTTCCACCACTATGCTTCATGGTTGGTATGAGGTATTTCTCCTGAAATGCTAACTTCAGTTTGTACCAAACATGTATTTTGCTCAGGCCAAGCAGATCTATGTTTGATTCATCGGTCTACAGCAGTGGTTCTCAACCTCAGTCCTCAAGTGTCCCCAACGGGCCATGTTTTCAGGTTTTCCTTTACTTTGCACAGCTGCTTTAAATCAATATGGTTTTGATAAGAACTATTTTATCTAAGGGAAGTTCCCAAAACATGTGAGTACTTGAGGGCTGAGGTTGAGCCCTCAAGTGGTCTTTTTTTTAGATTCAGTACTTTTTTATTCTTTTCATAACAGTACATGTTCTACATTTATACATACATTTTATCCAGATACATTTTCTACCTTCTGGCATTCACCCTCAAAACAATAAAGTGGAAATTAATGGAATGTTAAAGCAACAACTGGCAGACAACTTTAGTTTTAAATGGACTGAATCACATCTAAGCTATTTGGGGACTAAAATACCAAATAACCTTAATCGTATATTTGAACTCAATTATGCACCACTGATTAGGCAAATTAAATTGGACTTCCAGAGGTGGGAGAAATAACTTTTTACCTGGTTTGGAAAAATAAATATCATCAAAATGAACATAATGCCGAGAATATTGTATTTGTTCCAGACCCTACCCGTTAAGTTATCGGCTGGCTTTTTGAAAGATCTAAGGGAAAGATTTGTAAGATTTATTTGGGCAGGAAAACCCCCGAGGGTACGTAGAGCTATTCTGACTCTACCTAAAGAACGAGGAGGCCTCCCAGATCCGGTGAGCTATTATGAAGCATCACACTTAACACGGGTAGTGGACTGGTGCACAGTACAAGAGGCAAAGCCATGGATACAGTTGGAACAAACTACAACTGTTATACCTTTAGAAGGAATAGTGTGGCTCCCAGAAGCGGAGATACCACAGGAGGTGAAGAGACACCCCACGATTGGGGCTACTATCCAGACGACAAAAAAAATATTTAAGAAAACAAAGATATCGACACATCCAAGTCCCATGATCCCAATCCTGGGGAATCCAAGTTTTGAGCCGGGGTTGATAGATCAGAACTTTAGAGAATTAAGGCGGCAGGGAATTAGTAGGCTAACACATTTTTCTAGAGAAAACCGGGTAATGACTAGGGAAGAGATAGAAAGAGCATTTTCGGAGGCCCTAGATCCGTTTAGGAGAATACAGCTCAATGCTTTTTTACAGTCACTTAGGCAACGCATTGAAGGAATATGTATACCTTCTGGGTTTGAGCAGATATGCTTAAAAAGAGAGCCACTTAGACACTCACTTTCAGTTATATATGCTTTGCTGATAGACTTAGAAGCCCCTCCAGAATTGACCTTTTTGCAAGCTTGGGAAAGAGATCTGGGTATTATCTTCACGGAGACACAGAAAAAGAAGATATTGCTATTTGCACATAAAGCATCTATGGCAACTAAGTATCAGGAAGGAGGGTATAAAATTTTGACTAGGTGGTACAGAACTCCGGTAGTATTGAATAGGATATATCCGCAAGTATCCAATCAATGCTGGCGCTGTCAGAACGCAGAGGGCACTTTATTTCATATTTTTTGGGAATGTCCCAGACTAAAAGAATTTTGGACAATGGTATCAGAAACGGTTCTAGAAATCACAGATGTATCTCTGGGAGAAAATCCATCAGCTTTTTTGCTTCACGATATCCCTATGTCTAACGAAAAATATAAAAACTCTCTTGTAAGGCACTTGATTACGGCAGCAAAAGCATGTATCCCGGCCCTTTGGAAAAGTACGATAGCGCCAACTAAAATACAATGGATTGGGAGAATAGCGGAGATCCAGCAAATGGAAAGTTTAACGATGATATTGAGAAAGCAAGAAGAAAAATATCGCGAGGTATGGACACCATGTATTAAATATCGGGAACAAAGCGCGTAGGCGGATATGTTGGGGACTGGGTGGGTAAGGGGAGCCCAGTGTTCAAAATTTTTTTTTTTTTTTTTTTTCTCTTTTTGAGTTTGTTATATTTTGGTTGGTTAATTTATTTATGTAGACTTGGTGCGGAGGGTACTGGGGTATTACCCTAGGTAAGGAAAAGATATTGCATTGGTGTTAAGAAATAACAACATAAGTGTACTAGAATATGAGGAAAATAAAAAAGTAGGATGAACAGAAAATATGTTATGTTAGAATAATGTAATGGAGCCGAGGTAAGAAGGCATTGTCTGATAAATGTTGAAAGGAGATTCTATTGTATAGGTAGAAGGGAATTGTTAATGTATACATGTGTGTTGTTGTATAACACTAATGCAGTTAAGAAAATAAAGAATTTATAATAAAAAAAAAAAAAATAGTCATGTCAGGTCATCTTAGATTTTCATGGTCCCAAGCTTCTGCCCAACCTTTCAAAATAGCGTCAAATTTTTCTTGTATATAGGTATATTCCTCCTTTATTATGGTTTATTTTATTTGTGTTCTCCATTTTCCTACCGTCGGGGGGTATATTGACATCCATTTCAGGGCTTTTAGTTTCCATGCCAGAAACAGGCCTCTTGTCATTGCTATATGGGTATTTTTTTAAATATTTAGTTCCTCCACTATATTTATTAAACATAGTTTCGGTTCTAGTGGTATTTCTATGCATAATGTATTATTTATGTTATTAATTATATCCTGCGAGAAATCACTGAGAAACATAAACATAAACATAAATCAAAACCATATTGATTTAAAGCAGCTGTGCAAAGTAAAGGAAAACCTGAAAACATGGCCCGTTGGGGACACTTGAGGACTGAGGTTGAGCATTCTGCTCCAAGGGGCCTAGTCTTGGCTTAAGTCTCGTACACACGATTGTTTTTTCCAATGGGAAAACTGTGAGGAGAGCTTTTGGCCGGGAATCCCGGCCGTGTGTATGCTCCTCGCAGTTTTTTCGACGGAAAAACTCCCCAAAAAACGCCGGACAACAAAATAGAACAAGTTCTCTTTTTTTCCCGTTGGGAAATCCAGCGAACTTTTGCCCAGCGTTTTTCCTGTCGGGAAAACCATCCGTGTGTGGAAAGACTGAACCAAGCAGGTTCTCGGCTTTCCCCTCGGGATTTCCAACAGAAAATCCCATACGTGTGTACGAGGCATCATTCTTTCCTGATATGTGCCTGCTGAACCATGCATCTGTATGAGAAAGTATCCTGTTCACTTAGTATTGCTTCCTTTGTGTGAAATCCCTAGTGTTCCTGCCAGTCTCTCTGCTTTTCTATTAAAAACTGATCACACCAAGCAGGAGAGAACACCGTGGTCAGTTCTCTAGCTGTGCTGGGAACTCAGTGTACTTTCCTCCAATGATCAGACTTGTCCTGGCATGCCCCCTGCTGTACAGCTGATCACTGGGCAACTCGGTATACTGCTGTTTATCCTCCCCCCAGCTCTTATGCAGCTGAGAACAGAGGGAATGTGAATGTGATCACTTATAAAAAAGGGAAACATTTATTTATAATGTTTTTTTTACATCTATACAAAACATTTTTTGCCCATCATTGCTATTTGAAACTGAATGGGTTGTTTTACAGGGTGAACGTTTAAAAACACTTTAAAGTGGAGGTTCCATCAAAAAAACTATTTTGCTTTAAACTGTAGCTTACGAATTTTTTTTTTTACTTATCTGGAAATGCCTGTTGCTATGCGGTCCCACGAAATCTGCCTTTGAAACCACCTGACATCATCTCCCTCTAATGCTCCTGGGAAATGTGTGTCATCATTTCCCAGGATGCAGTGCGCTGTCCAATTATCACTCCCCATCCAAGACTTCCAGGAAGTAAGTGCTTGTAGGCTTCACAATGCCCACAAGCAAAATGACAACGGTGTAGATATAGTTTTATAAACTATCTTTTTTGAATATCTATGCGGATCGGCTGCGGATTGTAAAATATTAAGTGACCAGATTTATATTATAAAAACACAGGATGAAAGGACATACATTTAAAAAATGCTAATTGTGGTTGGAACTCCGCTTTAACTGTGACTACCCCAGGTTACCTGTAGCAGAGAAGTCTCTTAGGTGAAAGTCCATAGAAGGAAAGCCCAGGAAGTTGCTGAAGATTACATGGTTACATGCTGTGTCTTGTTTGTGTCTCTTCCCATGCAGACTGCTCGCTGGGCAGTGTTTACTCCCATTGACTCTGGGGTATTTTCTACTCCTACTGGCCACATCCCCCCCCCCCAAAGGCTGAAGGACAGTAAACTGGCACTTTATTTAGAAAGTTTGGAGACCTCTGTCTAAAGGCCCTTATACATGATCTGACTTTTTGACAACAATTGTCTGACGAATGTGTTTTATCGGACAATCTGACCATGTGTATGCTCCATCGGACAATTGTTTTCGTTTTTTCATCGGAAAAATGTTCGCTGTGAATGCTCGCAAACTTTTCGGCAACAAAAGTCCAAAGTACAAACACGCATGCTCAGAACCAATGCTAAAGATCAGACAACAATAGCAGAAGTTGCCCAAAGGGTGGCGATAAAGAGCTGAAAAAACACGTGATTTGGTGAAAGTTGGCTGAAAATGTCCTGCCGTGTGTATGCAGAACAAGTTCACGGCCAACACCCATTGAGACCAAAATCCACGGAAAAGTCAGATGGAAGTCCGATCATGTGTCTGAGAATCTAGAGTGTTTCTGTGCAGCAGAACAAATTAAGCTTAAATTACATTAGAAAAAAAATTAAATCCTTCATTTGCACAATCTGATACCCTCAGTTGATCCAGAAGAAGGCAAAACATAAAAAAAAACAACCTATAAAGCATGGTCCAATTTGCTGGAAAAATCCTTCCTGACCCCCCTAGGAGGTAATCAGATCCACTACCTCTGGTGTTAATATTACCTATAATTAATAATATCCTGTTATATCTTGTGCATTTAGGAAGCAACTAACTTTTTTAAAACCATCTAATGAGCGGGCCAGAACTAGTTCTTGAGGGAGTCTATTCCATGACTCTGATAATCCAGTGTTTTATAAACATTCCTGGCCGGTATCTGCAAATGCGTAATGTTTGTACCTGAGATTTCTGTGTTCCATGATGGAAAAACACAAGGTTATGATTAACACCTAAGCGACTTTCTTAAAAATCATTCTTTCAGCTAGCTTGTGTGTAAGAGATATTCAGGGCTAGCGTGAACTACGGGCCACAGAGTTTTCACCAAATGTATATTGGGATATATGCTTTAAAAAAAAAGACTTGACCTTCGCTATGATGACATGACATGCTCTTGCAATTTAAAGACTCCTTGATGTTTTGTTTGCCTACAAGAGGGTTAATGTGTTTTCCTTTCCGTGTTCCTGTGGTGACTGACAGGGAGCCCTGAGAACCAAGCGATCGGTAGTGTTTGATCACTTGGTTCTCAGTATTAGTGCCGGCGGGGGAAAGATGCAGCACCGGAATGATGTTGCATTCAACTAGGTAAGTGTGATTCTGGACATTTTACAGCAACTGTTTTTGGCAGTAGACATTTTTTTCTACAGTCATTAAATTCTCCATCATGTTATCCTATGTGTCCATGCACACATAGGCTGTTATCAGCAGTTTTGGGCAGTGGCGTTTTTGAGCAGTAAAAAAAAAAAAACGAGTGGGTTCTGAGAGACATTTTTCAGCTTTAAAAACGCTCTATTGCTAATAAACGTTGATAAATGCTCAAAAACGGCGCTCACCAGCGGTTTTTAATGTTTTTGATCCATTGGGAAAAAAACGCTAATGTGGAAAAACGCTAAAAAAACACTAATATACGCTAAAAAACACTATTGCAAAAACGTTGGAAAAAGCTGAAAAAAGTTGAAAAACCCACTGCAAAGCTACTGGCGTTTTTATAACGTTATTTTAACATCCAGTGTGCATGAGGCCTTAATGTTGATTTCACATGACGACAAACTCCTGCCTATCGTTTAGGCATGTCAGGGCTGGGCTCAGCCCTTTCTTCTCTGAGCTGGTCGCTCAGCTGTCGGCTAATTGCCAGCGCCTATCTCTCCACAGTGACTCACCTGTTGATAATATCTTGCTCGTCAGTCCTGCCCTACTTAAACCATCTAGCTCAGTTGATCTCTGCCTTCGCCGTGGTCAACATCACAGAGACTATCTCCTGCGTTCCTGTTGAAGACTTGCTTGGCTGACGTTCCTTCTGTCTCCAGATCCTGCTTACTGTTCTACTACATTTATCTCTGGCTCTCTGACATTTGGCTTGGCTGACTATCCGATCCGGTTCCTGAACTCTTGCTATGTTTTGACTACGCTTACTCTATTTATCGTTTTATTATTATTATTAAAAAAGTGTGATTTAACTGTACTTCTGTCCCGGTCTGATTTATGGTTTCTGAAAAGGCATTAGTGAGTGCAGTTCCTTAGTGTCCCCACTGGGGCGCCTTAAGCCCCGCCCACAACCATTAGCAGGAAAATGAAAATGAAGGATAGCTATGTCAGACAAAATAATTTTTATACCCACAGTCTGTTAGCTCAAGCTCAGTCCAAACTAAAATATATTTCCAGCACACTTTTCTTCTCTATCACTTTTTTTAAGGGTGCTTGGAAATCTCTATACGCTGCATTTATACAATTATACAATTTCAACAGTCACCTGTGGCGTACAATAAAATTGCTATTTTCTGCTATTCCAAGTATTTGTTAACAATTGACAATATTAGCTATAGTTATAGTTCATATTTCCTCCAATTTTCAATAAAATGCTTTTGGACTGAATCATAGCATTTGGAGAAGAAAAGTGTTGGACAGATTTTCTGTCTAGGCAAATATTTTTTTTCTATTTAGGATTATAGTAAGCTCAGATACATACATTTCTGTTGTCCTTTGCATGCATATATAATGTCACTCTGAGGCCCCGTACACACGACCGAGTTTCTCGGCAGAATTCAGCCAGAAACTCGGTCGGAGCTGGATTCTGCAGAGAAACTCGGTCGTGTGTACACTTTTCAGCGAGGAACCCGTCGAAGAACTCGTCGGGCCGAAAAGAGAACATGTTCTCTATTTTCTCGTTAGTCAATGGGAAAAGTCGGCCCGCCGAGTTCCTCGGCGGCTTCCACACTGAACTCGACGAGGAACTCGATGTGTTTGGCACGTCGAGTTCCTCGGTCGTGTGTACGGGGCCTGACACCTGTATTTGTCTGTAGGGGCAGATTTTTTTGTAGAACCTCACTAGGGGCTTTTTAGGAATTCTGCATTACAGGGCAAACAGATCAGGAGAATACACTGGAACTGTGGTTTGAAAATATTTATTTCACTGAAGGCGCTACACGGGAACAGATTGACACAACAGACCCATTTGGAGTGCCATCTCTAGCAGGCTGCTACATCACAATTATTCTGCAACTACAGATGGCAGGATCGGAAACGGCTGCTACTTACAAACATTAGATTGGGTGAATAGGCAAAGTCTAAGGCCGCGTACACACGATCGGTCCAACCCGATGAAAAGGTCCTTCAGTCCGTTTTCATCGGTTTTGACCGATCGTGTGTACGCGGCCTAACTGCCAAAGGATCGTTTGAGCCAAAAAAAACTTTCCACAGAAGGAAAGGCTGTAGACACTAGTGCACACTTCTAGTGCCAAGTTATCTTGAGGAGGAAAATATTATTGTCTAGCATGGTCAAGCATTGCCTTCTGAGATAAGACCTGACAAAAACGGGAGTAGGAAATTGCATGTAGGTAGGCACATTTACCCACTTCACCCCCGCCTAATTCTGACACTTCTTACATACTATATATGTAAATGTAAAAATCAACATTTTTTGCCAGAAAATTACATAGAATGCCCAAACATTCGATATTATTTCTTGTTCATTTCTTAGTTCCTATTCCTTCCTTCACTGTAAGAGAAAGAGGTGAGCTCTTTGATGTAAACATTTTGTGATTGCTGTGATTGCAGATCAGCTCTGTACATTGTTTCTATTAACTGAGCCATTCAATGACAACTTGGTTCATACCCATTAAAGACTAACTCTACTTTTAAACCCATTAAAGACTAACTCTACTTTAATCAGTGACAATACCAGGTAACAGTTTATTTTTAAGTTTCAGTGTGGTAGGATATCATTGTGTTTCCTAATAGCCAATGGGTTCCACAATCCCTACCGATACCAGTTGTGCCAAGGGTTCAAAACGGTTTCAGAGGGTGATAGCCAGAGTACAGACCCAATTATATCCAATTCCACGCTTAGTAATCAAGTGCATTTCCTGTTTTGCAGTTGATATTGTTTCAAAATCCGAGATCTCATTACTAGCTTTGATAAATGACGGATGTTGCAACATTTTTGGATACCTTTAAATCAATTATAATATTTTTTCTTAACACGTCCTCCCTACAAATCGTAGAAGGAAGCATATAATACTTGAATGAAGCTGATGGATAACTCAAAAAAAACTATTTAGATCTAACTTCTCCAACTCATGTATCTATTCTACAAGCAATAGCCAATTCCTATGTAGAACCCTAGTTGGGTGCTAGGATGTTAAGTTAATTGAGTTCTTTTTGGGCTCTTCTGCAATCAGTGGAGCGGTGTCAGAAACCATGAATGAGACCGAGACAGAAGTGCAGTTAAATCACGCTTGTTTAATAATAATAATAAAAAGATAAACAGAGTAAGTATAGTCAAAACATAGCCAGAGTTAAGGAACTGGATCGGATAGTCAGACAAGCCAAACGTCAGGGAGCCAGAGACGAACGTAGTAGAACAGCAAGCAGGATCTGGAGCCAGAAGGAATGTCAGCCAAGCAAGTATTTAACAGGAATGCAGGAGATAGTCTCTGTGATGTTGACCAAGGCGAAGGCAGAGATCATCTGAGCTGGATGGCTTAAGTAGGCAGGACTGACGAGCAGGATATGATCAACAGGTGAGCCACTGTGGAGAGATAGGAGCTGGAAATTAGCCGACAGCTGAGTGGCCAGCTCAGAGAAGGAAGGACTGAGCCCAGCCCTGACAAGCAATTGCTGATTGTCGTGGACTGATTGGGGTCTCACGGCCTGCATGTTTTATTGCTTCTTCCTGTCTTCTGGAAAGCTTCAAAACATAGGAGGTCAGCAGGTCAAAAAAGCAGTCTGAATATTTATGGGGTCTCATCCAATCCTTGGGAGTTATGCCCAATAGGTGGCAGAAGAGCACAAAAATAGCCTGGGGTCTGGAGCAGTCTTGTCTTGTCCAGGAGAAGTCCACAGCCTGAAGGGCTGCGGCCCTTCTAGGCAGCCAGCTGGGAGGCCCAATCTGCTGAGAACCTCTAGAATAAGTAAAAGGATTTCACTGAGGATCTGGTCTGGAGTGTTCACTTGGGAAATGTCTGTCTGATATTGGAAGGAAGCATCCAAGTGCCCTGGGACATTGTGAGTACAGACCTGAGTGTAGGATCCTGGTAACTGTGGCTGCTGCTATCTGCATCAATACTAGTGCGTGCATGGTCTGGGACATTTCTTATGGTGGTTTGTTTGGTAGTGTTCATTCCCTTAGCTTCTACTACAGGGACTATTTTAAGAAGTAGTGACAAAGTGAAGACTGTCCTTTGTTTACTGTTCTGTGCTTATGGAGAATCCCACAGCTCCCCGTACCCTATCTAAGTTTATTCAGCATTAAATATAAAAAAAGGAAACCCCTAGACCAGTGATGGCGAACCTTGGCACCCCAGATGTTTTGGAACTACATTTTACACTGATGCTCATGCACTCTGCAGTGTTCCAAAACATCTAGGATGCCAAGGTTCAGCACCACTGCCCTAGACTGTTCATTGAGCTAGAGAGAGTGACTGTTGCTGTGTACCTGGCTCCTACAGTATTCAGCTAGTACATTTTTACAGATCAAAGACTATTTTTGAGCTTCCAGTGGGTGGGGATCTGATGTCAGACACTGCACTGCATCGAGCAGAGAGCTGAGTGTAATATGAGAACAGAATAGAGTGATTAGACACCCCCTTTGCTACACGATGTCATTGAAAAACAAGCAGAGCCAAGACTGTCAATCACCTGCTGTGTGTTGGTGAGGGAGCTGTCTCCCAGGATTGTCCAGATTAACGGTCAGAAATTACTCATGCAGGGAAGGAGAGATCAGGCAAGATTCACAGTTGGTGCATTGGACTGAGGCATGTACACACTAAAGAAAGGATATCCCAGTGTGGAAAGGATATTATTTGTTCATTTTCCATTTCAGGGGTTTATAACTACTTTGAAGTGGTTGTAAACTCTGTTACACCACTTTTACCTACAGGTAAGCCTATAACAAGACTTACCTGTAGGTACTGTGAATATCACCTAAACTTGCATAGTTTAGGAGCTATTCCGTAAATGTGCTGCTGCCGACGTCATTGGCGCATTTGCACTGAAGAAACAGCCGCTGGTGCCATTTCTTCAGTAGTCATGTTGTAAAGCGGGAGTGACGTCATCGTTGCTCCGGTCAATCAGAGCGCCGGAGCTGCGGATCCGGAAAGATGTCGGCCCTGTACTCGGAGTGCTGACTCCGGTTCAGGGCATCCTTCTGAGTATTTCATAATGAAAGGTAAGTATTTCAAAAGAAAAAGCATCAAAACATAGTTCATATGGCTTTTGGAGCATCAGGCTTAGAGACACAGGCATCTGAACATTCATGTTTGAACAGCCACCATTGAAATACATCAGATGTAGAACATTAAGAGTTTTGGAGCTTCAAGTTACAAAATGCTCAGGTGTGAATGGTACCTAAAATATAACAACCCTTCCCTATCATCATTAGCCACTTACAATCTTGTTAAAAAAAACACAGAAATGAAAAAAGCCAATAACTATACTTTCCTTTCTCCCAGCTTCTATACCACGGAGAGTGACGTCACTATCCTTCAAACGAGATTCTGGGGAATGAAGAGTAAGGCCCCGTACACACGACAGAGGAACTCGACGTGCTTGGCACGTCGAGTTCCTCGTCGAGTTTTGGGATGAAGCCGCCGAGGAGCTCGGCGGGCCGCCTTCTCCCATAGAACAACGAGAAAATAGAGAACATGTTCTCTATTTTCTCGTCGAGTTCCTCGGCGGCTCCATCGAGCCAAAACTGTACAGACGACAGAGTTTCTCGGCAGAATCCGGGTTTTGACCGAGTTTCTCGGTGAATTCTGCCGAGAAACTCTGTCGTGTGTACGAGGCCTAAGGCTGCATTCACACCTGAGCTTATTTGGTCGTTTTTTCGGAAGTTTTTTTCTGGCGTTTTGTCGCGCGTATTCATGCGTATTTGCGCGTTTGCATACAGCGTCGTCCGATGTTTTTGTACTTCGACGGTTTTTATTTTAGCCAATAGGATAAATTATCATCTTTTCATCACTTGTTGCTATGTTGGTAGATTTTATTTATCTTCTGCCCGGGTGAAATGTTCTATTGTATTGTATAAAGCGACAAAACGCCTGTAGCAAACGCTCGTTGTCGCGCTAGTCGCTTGAATCGAGCGTTTCCATTACTTTCTATGGGAAATACAAACGCTCAAAAACGCCCAAACTGCCCGATTCGCGGGACAAAAAAGGGTCCGGAACTTGTTTGAGCTTCAGGCGTTCAGCGTCAGCCATTTTGGAGTGGAGATGTGAACCATCTCTATTGAGAATAATGTATTTTTTCCCCTCTAGCGTTTTGGAGCGTCGCGCTTCAGGCGACAAAACGTTCAGGTGTGAATGGGGCCTAATTCAAATTATGCAAGATGGTACTACATCACAGTCATGAACTTATTTTCCTGAGATCTAGGTTATTCAGCATTGCTTGGCATCTTACCCGAAGGAGTGTGACATTACCTTCATCATAAGCAGAAGCCAGTGTAAAGTATAGTGTACACTTATAATTACGTTGCAGCTTTGAAGTGGTTTACCAGGATTATGGCGGAAGATACCAGCAATACCCCAATATTGTTTTCTATAGCCAGCGACTGGCTTTCTGGTGAGAGCATTCCAAGTGGCCAATGAGCCGCTGAAATGCTTTCAGAGGTGGTGGGAAGTCATCCCCCCCCCCCTTGCCGGTCGCCGTTGTTTCTCAGGCATATCTTTTTAGCTGGTTTGCTCAAGAAACAATCCAACAGTGCGGCTGGCTATTCCCAGAGGCTATCAAAGAGTAGGTCCTATTTGATCGCCTCTATGGCCTTGGAGGACCATAGCGACTGAAAGTCAACTATTTTATTTTTTAAAGCAAAAGATAAAAAAAAAAACATATTTTTTTTTATCTTTTGCTTTTAAAGGTAAGAGATATTTGGGGTCTTTTTGATCCCAAATCTCTCGATAAAGAGGACGACCTGTCATCCTCATGTCTATTACAAGGGATGTTTACATTCCTTGTAATAGCAATAAAAGTGATTAGAAAAATAAATAAAATAAATAAAAGGTCAGTGTAAAAACAAAAAATAAAATAAATAAGAAAAAAAAATTAAAGCGCCCCCATCCCTCCGTGCTCGCGTGCAGACGTGAATGCATATGTAGGTGCTAGACCTCCTCTGAAGCTCTAAACAGGTAACCTGGTAAGGCGTTTAAAGCGTTGACTATGAAAATTTTGAGTATCGTAGTTTGTCGCCATTTCACAAGCGTGCGCAATTTTAAAGTGTGATATGTTAGGTATGTATTTACTTGGTATAACATCATCTTTAACATTTTACAAAAAATTGGGGTATGTATTGTGTTTTTTTTATTAGTTTATCAAAGTGTATTTTTCCAAGAAAAATTTGCTTGCAAAACCACTATGCAAATACCATGTGACATAAGTGCAATGCTATTTTATTGCCAAAAATTCGATTTTTTTCCCCTAGGGTCTCTGCTAAAAAAAATGAAAATATTTGAGGGTTATAAGTAATTTTTTAACAAAAAATGCCATAAAAAAACTTGGTCTTAAAATAGTTAAGGGCCAAATTACACTGTTGTATGGTGATAACTAGAGTGCTACTGCAACACGCATTGTTTTGTTGGTACGCTGCCATGCCATCTCTTCTAAATGCCACCCCAATGCATCTTTTCCAATGTACATGCTTTCCCACAATTCACAGTAAGGCACTACCATGCATTGTGGTACTCTTCATTGGTAAAAATAGTGCATGCACAGTTTTTGGTGTGCTTTGGGGTATTGAACAGCCCATTCAAATGAATGGGTTACTTTAACATAATGGGGGTTGAGATACTAAAACTAGAGAGTGCAAAATCTGGTGCAGCTGTGCATAGAAACCAATCAGCTTCCACGTTTTGTCAAAGCTACCTGCTGCACCAGATTTTGCACTTCCCAGTTTTAGTAAATCAACCACATTGCAAATTAATGCTTGGTATAACCCATGTGCATTAACACCCTGCAATGATGTAAATGGGCCCTTAATCACTTTTTTGTTTTTTCATTTATTTATTTTGAAGTGTTTTTTAATGATGGGAGAGGAGGCCCGCACTGATTGAGCAGACCTTGCATTCTTACTGTTTTTAATATCCTTTTTTCAAGCTAAAGGCTAATTGCACTTATCCTTTTTTGTCTAACTGAATCCACCCACTCCCTCCACCAATGCATATTTATGCTGGCCATAAATCGATAGTTTTATTTCCTACAACTAACTGGCCAAAGAATGGATTCCGCCATAAGTGTCAGCTGGTGCTCCAAATTTTGGGGGGACGCCAAACTAACTGGTCGGTCCGTCAGTCAAACCCCCCCGTTTGGACAGTTGGTCCGTCAGTCAAAGTCCACCACCCCCCTGTCACTCGGTCAATCAGCAATACATACAACCGCTCCCCCGCCATCGATCACTCGCCTGTCTGCCCACCAGCCCCGCACTTACCCCATCAGGTTGCGGGTAGCTTAGTGGGACTTCATCTTGGTGGCCAATACGGTTGCTTCTCCATTCGGCCAATTGGGTCTTAAGACCCACTTCCTTATTGGCTGGGAGGAGAAGCATGAAGAGAATAGAGAATATTAATTTGCTATTGTCACACAACTGGGGTCAGGGCGCAGTGCTCCCCCCAAACCTACCATTTTTGAAGCCAATTAGAGCCTCAGGCTCTAATCATGTGCATTAAAAAAACATTGAAATCCATGCGTCCGGTGCCCTGCATGTAAAATTAGGGGCCGGGCACATGGTTTAGATGGAGCGACCACCGCTGTTCGCCGTCCAAACAAGGAGGAATCCTCTCCACTGTGCTATCCCCAGTTGGCTGCAGTTGCAATCGTTCATGCTGAACCTGCTGAACTTTGATCCATCTATCTATGGCCAGCTTACCTGCACCAGCAGCCCAGAGACAGCCCAACTGGAATGTAAACAATCCCCAGGGCCTGCAGCTGCCAGATAGAGGTAAGTATGCATCTGTGGAACGGGAGGATGGGTTAGGTCAGAGCAAAGGGTCAAAACTGGTAAGTGTACTTTGTTTTATAGTACACTTATCCTATATCTATTGAAGTATATGTATGTCATTTTTAGCTTTAATTCAGCTCGGGACAAGACAAAAATGTGAATTAGTTGCATATAGTATGTTGTAATTTTCACAGCTCTTCATTCTAAAACAATCTTCTTTTATTCTGTAAGATTGGGGCTCTTCTTGAAATTACCATATTTTTAGCTGCTCTTCAGCATAAATCTAATGATCATTGAGGCATCAGAAAAAATTATCTGCGGGGAGATGAGAATTCTTCTATAATGAGCAGGGAAGGGCACCGCTAATGAATAACAGTATTCTTAATTAGACTACAAATCTAGATGTTATCCTTGTCATTTCCATTACTGAAACACCATCTTGAATAGTTCTGACTGTGCCTGCTACTGAGTCACTTGTACAAGATGGGTCTAAAATACCAATTATGATGGCAGTAAATGCCAGGAAAATGTAAGCCTAGGAAATTTTAGGAACAAATGATCATGAATAGAACATTTAATAGGGTACTAAGGCCTAACGGCCAAGGTGACCTTGTTCAAAGTGTACCATCACGGCAATAACTGGCCAATGTCTAGGGAAGTACAAATTGCGATAGCCTTTTCTTTATTATGGCTCCCTGTCCACCTCTGGACTTCATTCAGCAATAGATCTGTAAGGGGAAGGAGGTACAGGGGATGTGGCGAGGAGTCACAAGAGTCGGTATAATCCAGGAAACTTAAATCCACACTGTGATTTCTCCATTTTTTGTTGGGTTGTGCAGTTGAAAAGTATCTTTAAATATAAGGTCCCTATGCTCATCTCAATGAGCTTCATAAGGAAGATGTACTACATGGCAAAGACCTGTGGTTCAGACAACAAGCATCAACATAAATATGTAAATATACTTGCTTTACAATTTTTCCTTATCAGTAGTGTCTGTATCGTACTCACGTGTTGCACCTACTCAAGGAATCCTTTGGGGTGCCACTGTCCGCAAGCCGAAGACCGCCACCACTAATATCCAAGGTGCAATACTAGCTCTACAATTATGAAAAATGTATATAAGTGAAAATACTCACAAAGCCATAAGGCAGAAAAATAATAAGTTACCAGACTATGCAATGTATATCCACTTACTTCAGGTAGAGAAGGAATGTGCATAAAGGTGTGGATGCAAGTTAGACAAAAAGGGACACCCAAACAGGGATCTAAAATGATAAGGAATACAGAAGGGTTGTAAACACGGTACAGTAGCAGTGTAATTATATACTGTATATGGGGGAGTGTTGACAGATGATTAACACAGCAACAACAAAATATAGCGGCGTCCGCTGTCAGAATACCCAGGTTATGATTGGCTACAGCTGCTGTTCAGTTGGAAATCTTCTCTCTGGAGCTTTACATTTTTTCAGGTGGAAGGGGACTGCTATGGCCACCCACATTCACCCACAGTGAATTTTAGCCAGTTCATTAGGAATAGTACATGTCCAGCCTTAAGTATTTGGGACATTTCCAAAAGAGTTGGATACCTTCTCGGGCCTACTATCCTCTGTGGTATCATCTGCCAGACCTGCAGGACTAACTATAGAACCTAGAGAAGGACCAGACATATCTGGAAGTGTGTCGGTAGGTGATCTTCAAAGATTAGACAGTGGTGCTGATGTTATGACATCTGCACAGCTCTCTGCAGTATTGTACTGGTATCCTGGACACACTTCTGGGAAATCAAAAGAAGTTGTTTGAACGATGACGGCCAGAAGAAGAGCAACAGTGGACCTCAGGAAAGTGAGCAAGTAGGGAACATCTGTAAAGAAAAGCAATACCTGGTCTACATATTAAAAAAAAAAGAATGGTGTTCCTTGTTAAGGTGCAGAAAAATTTAGACGTTTGGAGGAACCTGAAATGGTTCCACTGAAATGTTATAATTTTCTTTAAATATGTGCTGGGGAAAGTGGCCAGGAACCCTCTACATATGTCACATCTTATGGTAAAGTTAGACATTTCGATTTGTTGTTTGATATGCTGTACCTTTGGGGACCTAAAAATTCGTACCTCCTTCTAAAAGTAGAATTCTTTTTATTTTGCCTAAACCAAACGATCAACTTTGAGAAAAACAAATGCAATGCTTTAAATCTATTGCAAGAATTATCCTTGGGCAAAACTAAAATTCTGAATTCTCAGCAATGACGTTTTTCCACTTCAAATTCTTTTTTTTACTCTCCAATCCTGACAGTTCAGTGTTGTGTAATACATTCTCACATTCTCAATGATGAATAGTAATAAGCAACATTACAACTAACTTAATATACCAGTTTTTGCCTCTTGAGAACTTTGACACACAACTCTACAAATGTCTTTTGGATGAACACCCAAAGTTCACAGATTTTTAGCTAATGAGTGTTTAAAAATCTCATGTGTACTGTCTTTTAAAGACATGCATGGAAATTGTATCACAATTCTAGGCACAATTATGACTTAATGTACAACTAGAGGCTCTTACATAATAGGCTGAACAAGTCCAAAATCCAGTTAACATGTGATGCACAAGCCTCATAAATTACAGAAAAAAATGTCTTTATGTTCCCTACATTAGCCAAATCTTCTTTTTTTTGTGTCTCACCCCCCCCCCCCCAGACACTGCAGCTCACAGTAGTATGTTAGCAACAATAGTGCGGTCAATCCAGAAAGCAGTGGAAAGGAATAGATACTAATTGACAAGCTTCAGGTTTGTGAATCAGCAGTGACAATATTGATAGCCATGCCTCCTGCAAAATTTCTTCATTCCACTGTAGTACAAGCAGGTTACAGAGTGACAACTCTGCTCTGAATTCAGGAGCAGTGCAGCATCATTGCCACAACATCACAGAGAGCTATATTGGGTGGAATTCACATGAAAGGATCAAGAGGTATTTGTGGGACTTTGTAGGGGGCAGTGGCATACTAAGGGGGGTGCAGGGGATACAATCATTGAGGGTATTGCGGCCACCTGCCATTTATTTTTTTGTGTTGTGTGGCACATTGAGGGGGGTGTTGTCAAGGATCAGGGAATGGGTGGTGTCTGAGAGTTCTGTACTGAGGAGGAGGTTTGGGGGGGGGGGGGCGGTTTCTGAACTAAGGGGGCTGTACTGGGGGGGAAGGGAGTTTGTACCAATAAGATGGGCTGGGAGGGAGGATTTAGGAGAGGGTTTGTGCTGGAGTTCCACTTGTTTGAAACCTCCCCCCCCTCCCACTGCCATATTTGGCATTTTTTGGGAGGAGTGTGTTTTTGGTTTCCACAGGTACTTGCTCCCACTTCTGGTCAGATGCGCTCTGCACCCCTTTCTTTCGCTGCTGCCTTCTGGGACACATTGTTGCGTAGTTAGTCTGATTGGTCTGGTTGCCCTTTGCACTTTGTCCAGTTCCCAATATCCCTTTTGAGAACTGACGCCCAAAACTGAACTGCGTATTCCAGATAAGGTCTTACAAATGATTTGTACAGGGGCAAAATGATATCTCTCTCTCTGGAGTCCAAACCTCTCTTACAACAAGAAAGGACTTTGCTCACTTTGGAAACTGCAGCTTGGCATTGCATCCAGGGGCGGACTGACAACTCATGGGGCCCCCGGGCAATTGAAGATTATGGGGCCCCTGGGCTTACAGATGGCCACCACGCCAGGAGGCAGTGCAGAGGCGGGGCAGCCAAAATCTCGGGATTTTCACATCAAAAGCATGTCGGTTTCGGACATATCAGGGACAGATCTAAAAAAAACATAGATTTTTACATACTGTCCCTGGTTTTACTGAGCCTGGCAACCCTGATGGGGCCCCCTAGTGGCATGGGGCCCTCGGGCAGTGCCAGAGTGACTCAATGGTTAGTCCGCCCCTGATTGCATCCCATTATTAAGCTTGTGATCTACCAAAACCTCATTTGCCACATAGTTGCCCAATTAGACAGAGCATTGAGGTCAGCTTGTAAGTTGGAGACATCCTGTAAAAACGTTATTCCACAGCTTGGTGTCATCTGCAAAGACAGAAATGGTATTTTAATCCCAAACTTTATATCATTTATAAATATATTAAAAAGTGGAGTATACCACTGATAACCTTAGGCCATTCAGAGTATGAATCATTAACCACTGCTCTCTGAATACGATCTTTTAGTCAGTTTTCTATCCATTTGCAAGCAATTTTTTCCAAGCCTGTAGACTTTACCTTACACATTAGCCATGTGTGGGGAACCGTGTCAAATGCTTTTGCAAAATCCAAGTGTCGAAGAGTACAAAGAAGGGCAACAAAGCTAATAAAGGGTCTGGAGGATATGAGTTATAAGGAAAGGTTGCGAGCACTGAACTTATTCTCTCTGGAGAAGAGACGCTTGAGAGGGGATATGATTTAAATTTACAAATACCGTACTGGTGACCCCACAATAGAGATAAAACTTTTTTGTGGAAGGAAGTATAACAAGACATGTGGCCACTCATTAAAATTAGAAGAAAAGAGGTTTAACCTTAAACTACATAGAGGGTTTTTTTTACGGTAAGAGCAGCAAGGATGTGGAATCCCCTTCCACAGGCGGTGGTCTCAGGGGGAGGCATCGATAGTTTCAAGAAACTATTAGATAAGCACCTGAACGACCACAACATACAGGGATATACAATGTAATTCTGACATATAATCACACACATAGGTTGGACTTGATGTATCTTTTTTCAATCTCGCCTACTATGTATGTAACTATACCACTTGCACAGCCACTCCTTTGTCTAAGGTTTTACTTACCTTCACATAAAAAGAAATCAGATTTGTCTAACAACTTCTGTTTTTCATGAATCCATTCTGTCTGTTGCTTAAAATATTTTTTCCAGCAAGAACTCATCTATGTGGTCTTTTATTAAACTCTCCTGACTATAGAAGTTAAACCAACAGGTCTATAGTTACTTGGTCCCTTTTTAAATATAGGCACCACATTGACCCTGCACCAATCCAGTAGTAATATGACAGTCATTAAAGAGTCCCTAAAAATGAGATATATTGTCTTTGAAATTAAAGGCTCAATTCTTTAAGGGTCTGTTGGTGGATGCCATCTGATCCAAGTGCTTTATTCACCTTTATTCTGTATAAATATTTCTGGACCTTTTGAGCCATTGTGTATCATTTGTGTCAATACCATCCTCATTATGGACATGAGCTCACCATGCTCCATTGTATACTCAGAGATGAAGAAGATATTTAAGAAATTTGCCTTCTCTTTGTTCCAATCACCCACTTTAGATTACTTTGTAAAGGGCCAACATGATCAGACCTGTTTTTTGCGGCCTTGATTTCCTTTTTACATATTCTGTTATATTCTTTGTAACATTTAAACGATGATAGTGTTACTTAATTTTTATATTTTTGAAAGGCACTTTTCTTATTATTTATAGCTTTTTTAACTTTGGCCATGAGCCACATAGGTTTTATTTTTAGCCTTTTATGTCCCTTTCACACCCCTTTTGGCGGACCTGAACGGACGTTCCATGCAGGTCTATGGAGCGACGGATGTCAGCGGTGACCATGTACGCTGATATCCGATCCGCTCTGATCTGCTAAAATCAGATGTATGGCAATAAGTTTGCCATCCGTCCTGGCGGATCGGATGAGATCTGATGAAAACGGACATGCTGTCTGTTTTCGCTCAATCTCTCTATAGGAATCAGCAGCGCTCGACAGGCCCCTCCCCGCTCAGTGAGCAGAGACGAACCTGTCATCCACCAGCTCAGTGGAGATCAAAGCAGAGATCAACTCCGTTGTAACAGATCCACCCCGTGTTAAAGGGGCCTTAAACGTATTGTCCATGGAAATATATTTTGCAGTATGTTCACATACAGTCGTTTTGAAGAATTTCCATTTCTGTTCAGAGTTCATCGATGCCAATATTCCCTCCCAGTCTAATGCCGCGTACAGACGATAATTTTTCAGCATGAAAAAAACGTTGTTTTTAAAAAATGTCATTTAAAATGATCGTGTGTGGGCTTTACATAATTTTTCAGGTTCTGAAAAACCTAAAAAAAAAATCGAACATGCTGCATTTTTTAACGTCGTTTTAAACTATGTGTTTTTTTGGGTTGTAAAAAATGATCGTGTGTGGGCTAAAACGACGTTAAAAACCTGCGCATGCTCAGAAGCAAGTTATGAGACGGGAGCGCTCGTTCTGGTAAAACTACCGCTCATAATGGAGTAAGCACATTCATCATGCTGTAACAGACAGAAAAGCGCGAATCGTCTTTTACTAACACGGAATCAGCTAAAGCAGCCCAAAGGCGAATGGAACTTCCCCTTTATAGTGCCGTCGTACGTGTTGTACGTCACCACGCTTTGCTAGAGCATTTTTTTAAAACGATGGTGTGTGGGAAACATCGTTTTAATGATGAAGTTGGGAAAACTTTGTTTTTTTCTACATGCTGAAAAAACTTCTCTCCTAAAGTTTTTATCTTTCCAGTATGTATTTGTTGCTTACAGCTAACATTAAGGCTGGGTTCACATGCGGCTCACAGCAGGGGTCCGGTGCATCCCCGTTCACCATTTCAGGTCCGATTTCAGGCTGAATTCTGACCTGAAAGGGACCAAAAGACACACAGGACCCCTGTACAAATTTGCACTGGAGCCACAGCGGAGATATGGAACTGACTCCACAGCAGTGTTACCAACCTACCAGATTGAAATTTACTGCCACCAACAACCCCTGTCTCCATCCCTCTCCCTCTGCGGTGCCACCAACACCCCCTGCCTCCATTCACCCCCTGCCACTAACACCCCCTGCCTCCAATCTCCCCCTGCCTCCAATCACCCCCTGCCTCCATCGTCCTCTGCCTCCATCCCCCTCTGCGGTGCCACCAACAACCGCTGTCTCCATCCCTCACCCTCTGCGGTGCCACCAACACCCCCTGCCTCCAATCACCCCCTGCCACTAACACCCCCTGCCTCCAATCACCCCCTGCCTCCAATCTCCCCCTGCCTCCATCCCCTTCTGCAGTGCCACTGCAGCCACCATCACCTCCTGCCTCCAATCACCCCCTGCCTCCAATCTCCATGCGCAGTTCCAAGCCGAACCGATCTCGGCTATTTTTACTGCCACATTCCCGCAACGACGAACATTTACAAACGGGGAAAAAAGTGCCCGTTTTTACGAACTGTCCGTAAAAATACGGACGGTTGGCAACACTGCTCCACAGAGAACCGGTCATCCAATTTGCAATAGTGTAAACCCTGCTTATATGAAATGATGTTATGGTCACTTCTACCCAAATGTTCTTTTATATGAACATTAGTGATATCCTCTGCATGATTTGAGATTACCAGGTCCAGCAGAGCATCATCCCTAGTTGGAAGCTTCTATTAACTGTACCATAAAATTGTCTTGTAATAGGTTTATAAATGTTTGCAGTTCAAATGTTCATGCAGTAGCATTACTGCAGTCAATCCCCCATTATTATCACTGTCCCAGCCCTTTAAGCCCTTTCTATCTGTGCACGGAGATGAATCTCCACCTCCTCATTAACACTGGGTGGCCTATAACAATCTCTGATGATTAACTTTGCAGTACACACATCTATATGCAGTTCCACCTATAATGCTTCACCCTCATTACACTTTTCATAAACTTGGTCCTTTTTCACACTCGCTTTGAGATCACTTCTCACTTAGAGACAGACCCGTCACCTTTATTTTTTAACCCTGTCTCTCCACAAGATTCAGCAATACCAATTAAATCATGGTTCTCTTCGTCCACCAAAGTGTCCAACTCACAGTACAGTTATAATACAATTCAATACAGGAGGAATCTAACCTGTTAGAAATGAGTCATTCAGATAGTAGAGGAAAGAATAATCAGATAGGAACCACATTAAACGATTTGGATTGAGGCTAGTATATACTATAATAAAGGGATATGCTTTATCCATTTTTCATATTAGAGGTTTACAATTACTTTAAGCTAGACAAGTTGGAAAACTTTGTCCAATAACCAATATTTTCCCTAATAAAGTGATCAGTGCTAAAAATATGCACTGTCACTGTACTAATGACACTGACTGGGAAGGGGTGAACCATCTAAGGCGATCAAAGGGTTAACTGTGTGCCTAACCAGTGTTTGTGTGTGCTGCTTTTATTAAGGGAAATTATGGATTTTATTTCTTGCTTTGTAGGGACACAGAATGTATCACTTTTCCCCCCTGTCAGAACAGAACTCTGCCTTGTTTACTTAACCACTTGCTAACTGGGCACTTAAACCCCCCTCCTGCCCAGACCAATTTTCATCTTTCAGCACTGACTCACTTTGAATGACAATTGCGCGGTCATACAAGCTGTACCCAAATTTTTATAATTTTTTCCCACAAATAGTGCTTTCTTTTGGTGGTATTTGATCAACTCTACGGGTTTTATTTTTTGTTAAAAAACGTAAAATACAGAATTAAAACAATATTTATATATATTTTTTTATTTTGTTATAAAAATTTGCAAACGGGTAACTTTTCTCCTTCATTGATGTACTCTGATGAGGCTGCACTGATAGGCACTGATGGGCTGCACTGATAAGGTGGCGCTGGTGGGCACTGATAGGCGACACTGATAGGCGGCACTGAGAGGTGGCACTGGTGGGCACTGAGAAGTGGCACTAAAAGGTGGCATTGATAGGTGGCACTGATAGCTGGCAGTGATGGGCACTGATGGGTGGCAGTGATGGGCACTGATGGGTGGCAGTGATGGGCACTGATAGGCAGCACTGCTAGGTGGCATTGATGAGGCATTGATAGGTGGCACTTGTGGGCACTTCCAGGTGGCACTAGCAAGGGGTACTGGCAGGGGTTTCTTGCGGCACAGAGGAGGCAGATGTGCCTCCTTCCTCTTCGGGGACCGATGTCCCTTTCAGTGCTTTTTTCAGCTTTTTTTTCTCCTCACGCTGTCAGCATGAGGAGAAAAAAAACGATTACCGGCTTTTGTTTACATCACGTGATCAGCTGTCATTGGCTGACAGCTGATCACGTGGTAAGGGGGCGGGACCGGCCCCTTACTCGGATCTGTGATCACCCGAGTCTCAGTGACTCGAGTGATCACAGCGCACGCAGAGAGAGCGAGAAGGGGAGGACATCTTTTGACATCCTCCCGGCATTTGGGGTCCACGCTGTAGCCGTCGTTCTGCTATAGCGCGGGCGCCAAGTGGTTAAAGGAGATATTAGAAGTTGCTACCTATTTTTTTTTCATAATTTCTCCTTCCCGATTCTTTCACTCAGTTGAGTCCATTCTACATGTTTAGGGGATGACCAGACAAAAAACATGCTTCTTGCTTGGATCTCACATGCACTATCAACTGGTATAAGGATAAATAAAAGTATTCCCACGCCTGCCAAGTCTATGGGTCGTGGTACTGCAGCAAGCACTAAAGGTGATAGTAAAACGTAAAGGTAGTTCTGGGCTGTACATCAAATGTGAGATAAAGTGCAAAAGGGCTTGTGACAGGTACACTTGACAAGAGGCAATACAGTATGTATAAAATCAATAAATAGCAAACAAAAGGAGTAATCAACATACAGTATAAGCTGCAATGCTGCGGAAATGCCGCAGTGGACTACAATGACGTGTCCAAAAACGGTGAAAGAAAAAAAAAATATAGTAAAAGTGCACTTGAAAAATAAAATGACAGTAAACCATAACAATAATAAGCGTGTAGGACTTGCTCAACTGGTACACTTAGAAGGTACAATAAATAATGCGTAAACAAGTATTGAGAATAATGTCCATAATGTGCAGGCTGAATAGGTGACTGTGTGGTAACAGTGATCAAAGTGCAAGTGCAAGTGCTGGTAGTCACTCTCTGGCTTGGAGTGCTACTGGTAGGTGGTTGCTATAGATCCGTGCAACATAATGTGTGGATGTCTTCTTACCTTACCGCTGTAAGGTAACAGCGTGTGGGTAAATCTTTCTATCTTCTGGTAAGTGCCCAGTCTGGTATCTCCTGCTCCACTGGTATGTGTCTCCTATCTTGAACCAGAGTCCCCTTTTGTTTTCCTGATGTGTCTGCTTCAAGTAAGCCTCACAGTGGGGCATGGAGAAAGAGGGATGCACGATAGTGTAGTATTTCCAAACATTTATTGGGTATTTGACAATAGTAAAAACAAGGTACAATAAGAAGTATCAAACAGGTATAACAAAAGCGAACAGCGAGCTCGACCAATGTCACTTCAGGTGCCCGGTGTTGCCACACGTGTTCGTCACAGTCATGTGACTTCATCAGGGGATAACTATTGGCATTAAGTGTCAATTGCTATCTACGGCGGCCATTTTCTAGTAGCTCAGGTCACAGGAAATGGAACGGCAGCCATTTTCTAGTAGATCAGGTCGCCGGAAATAGGACGGCGGACATTTTTTGGGTTATAATAGTATAAAATGTATTCATCTATTCGGCTGCAATTTTCTAGTGTCTCTGGTCGCTGGAAGTAGGATGGCGGCCATTTTCTAGTGGCTCCGATCACTGAAAAAAACAAAACAAGTTTTGAACATGTGTCCATGATCACCTTTATCCTGGCTTTACATCTGAATATTTTTTTTTTTAAAAGTGAGTACGGTATGTCTCTTTGCCCTGTGCACCTTTTTAGCCCCACTGCTTGGGGATGACGAGAAGGTAGATATTTCAAACTACGTAGATCTAGCCACAAATCATCATCCTTATTTGTTTTATAGAACAATACATGGTATTCACTGGCACAAAACATTGAAAGATAAAAATCTATTTCTGCTTATTGACTGAGCCAATGGAATCCTTTTATGAGATCAAACATTATAAAACAATGTACCCGTGATAAAAATGAGCATAATGGATGGTGTTACGACTTGACCAATATAATAATAACAAGCCATAAAAAGTACATTAACAAGCTGAAAAGCCATGTGTTCTACTTTTATTTTTATATTAAGCAGAAGTTGGGTCTGGAGGGATGAATAATACATTTCATTTCATGTTTTGCATTGAGCATATTTGGGCATTGCTGGTAGCTGTTGGCAGTGTGGATTTTCTTAAAGTGACACTGAACTGAAAAATGATGTTCAAGTGTACATTTCTAACTCAAAAAGTCCCTTTTATTGCTCTCAGCCTCCTTCAAATGTATTTTTATTGTTGCTGTGATCCAATTACCTGTTAGAGGGGGGCCTCTGTTCATCACTCCAGCGATAAACTGTGGATCAGTGTACTCTCCCGCTGTCCTCCTGAAGAAGCAGGGGCCCGCTGCAAAACATGTTGAGGGCTTTGGCTTCCCTACTTTTCACAACACAATGATTAATTATTGAAGACATAAGCTTTGTACTTACCTTGTGTATGGTATATACCATGTACCCCCTCTGTGTCTGGGGTATGTGATACATTATTGGGTCTGTGATACATTATTGTAGAAATGTGAAAACATAAGAGGAAGCCTGAGATCTCTGCCAAAGAAATTCAGGTAAGATGTTATTTTCAAACTACACTCAGGCCTCGTACACACGACCAGACATGTCCGATGAAAACGGTCCGCGGACTGTTTTCATCGGACATGTCTGCTGGCAGAATTTGGTCTGATGTGTGTACACACCATCAGACCAAATTCCCCGCGGACAGAAAACGTGGTGACGTGGCGGCGACGTGGCGGCGACGTAGCGGCGACGATGACGCGGCGACGTGCATGAACCCGGAAGTTCAATGCTTCCACGCATGCGTCGAATCACTTTGACGCATGCATGGGATTTCGGGCCAGCGGACATGTCCGATGAGTCGTACTGACCATCAGACATGTCCGACGGACAGCTTTCCAGCAGATATGTTTCTTAGCATGCTAACAAACTTTTGTCCGCTGGAAACCTGTCCGCTCGGCCAGGAATCCGGTCCGCTAGGCCCTACACACGGTCAGACATGTCCGCGGAAACTGGTCCGCGAACCAGTTTCAGCAGACCTGTTCGGTCGTGTGTACGAGGCCTCACTGGCCGCTTCTTTAGGTACACCTGTTCAATTGCTTGGCAACACAAATTGCTAATCAGCCAATCACATGGTAGCAGCTCAATTCATTTAGGCATCTAGATGTGGTAAAAATGACTTGCTGAAGTTTAAACCGAGCATCAGAATGGAAATGAAGAAAGGAGATTTAGGTGACTTTAATCGTGGCATGCTTGTTGGTGCCAGCCGGGCTGGTCTGAGTATTTCAAAAATTGCTAATCTACTTGAGCGACAGTTGTGTTGACGAAAATACCTTGTTGAGGTCAGTGGAGAGAGTGCAGGTTCGAGATGATAGAAAGGCAACAGGAACTCAAATAACCACTCGTTACGTCCCAAGGTATGCAGAATACCATCTCTGCGTGCACAATACTTTGAACCTTGAAGCGGATGGGCTACAGAAACAGAAAACTACACCACTAAAGTCCCTTTCTAAATAAAGAATGCAACAGGTCATTAGAATGTGGTGTTCTGGTACAATAGCCCACCAACTTAGTTAAATGCATGCTACTCAGGTCTGTTGGTGAGCACTGATCACTTGAACTGAAGGGTGTGGATGCTACTAAGCTTTGTAAGTCAGTGCTGATCACTTGAACTGAAGGGTGTGGCTGCTACTCAGCTCTGTGGGTCAGTAGTGATCACTTGAACTAAAGGGCGTGTCTGCTACTCAGCTCTGTGGGTTAGTACGGATCACTTGAATTGAAGGGTGTGGCTGCTATGTAGGTCTGTGGGTTAGTACTGATCACTTGAACTGAGGGGTGTGGCTGCTACTCAGCTCTGTTAGTCAGTTCTGATCACTTGAACTAAACAGGTGTGGCTTCTACTCAACTCTGTGGGTCAGTACTGATAACTTGAACTGAGGGGTGTGGCTGCTACTCAGCTCTGTGGGTCAGTACTGATCACATGAACTAAAAAGGTGTGGCTTCTACTCAACTCTGTTGGTCAGTACTGATAACTTGAACTGAGGGGTGTGGCTGCTACTCAGCTCTGTGGGTCAGTACTGATCACATGAACTAAAAAGGTGTGGCTGCTACTCAGCTCTGTTGGTCAGTACTGATCACTTGAACTTGAAGGGTGTGGTTGCTATTTAGCTCTGTGGGTAAGTATCGATTACTTGAATTGAGGGGTGTGGCTACTCAGCTCTGTTGGTCAGTACTGATCACTTGAACTGAAAGGTGTGGTTGCTACTCAGCTCTGTGGGTCAGTACTGATACCTTAATTTGAGGGGTGTGGTCGCTACTCTGTGGGTCAGTACTGATAGCTTGAATTGAAGGGTGTGGCTGCTACTTAGCTCTGTTGGTCAGTACTGATCACTTGATTTGAGGTGTGTGGTTGCTACTCAGCTCTGTGGGTCAGTACTGATACCTTAATTTGAGGGGTGTGATCGCTACTCTGTGGGTCAGTACTGATAGCTTGAATTGAGGGGTGTGGCTGCTACTCAGCTCTGTGGGTCAGTACTGATCACTTGAATTGAGGGGTGTGGCTGCTACTCAGCTCTGTTGGTCAACACCAAGCAATGCAGTGCGAGGGGTGGAAGAGGAGAAAAAAGCAATTTCCACCAAAAATCAATCACATATTACAAAATGCAAAACTACAGACTACAGTAATTCCCCGTACACACGTGTGGGATTTCTAACTGGAAAAGTTTCCGTCGTAAATCCTGAGGGGAAAGTCGAGAACATGCTTGGTTTTTGGGCAGTTTTCCCCATCGGAAAAAACTTTTTCCCATTTTCCAGTCGGGAAAACCAGTCGTGTGTACGAAGCATAAGAGACAAAAGGGTTTGAGACTTCTATTGGGCTTTAATATGTTGTAGTGTCTTTTTCAATTCAAAACTATGAATTAATCAGCATCCAGTCAAATTGTCCATAGTGTGCATGGTTGTATGACTGTAGTAAGGATAGTAGACTCAAAGTTCAAAGAGCAAGGACTGACATAAATGCTTGGGGCCAGATTCTCGTCCATCCGCGTATCTTTGCGCGGGCGTAACTTATCCGATTTATGTTACGCCTCCGCAACTTAGACGGGCAAGTGCTGTATTCTCAAAGCACTTGCTCCGTAAGTTGCGGCGGCGTAGCGTAAATCGGGCGGCATAAGCCCGCCTAATTCAAATGTGGGACAGGGGGGCGTGTTTTATGTTAATGTTCTGTGACCCGACGTGATTGACGTTTTTCACGAATGACGCATGCGCCGTCCGTGGAAATCTCCCAGTGTGCATTGCTCCTAATACGCCACAAGGACGTATTGGTTTTGACATGAACGTAAATTACTTTCAGCCACATTCACGTACGAGTTAAGCAAACGATGTAAAATTTTCAAATTTCGTCGCGGGAACGACGGCCATACTTAACATTGGTACGCCGCACTTACACCACGATATAGCAGGGGTAACTTTACGCCGGGAAAAGCCTAACGTAAACGGCGTAACTGTACTGCGTCGGCCGGGCGTACGTTCGTGAAGTCGCGTATCTAGCTGATTTACATATTTTGACGCGTAATTCAGCGTACACGCCCCTAGCGGCCAGCGTAAATATGCAGTTACGATCCGATGGCGTAAGAGACTTACGCCTGTCGGATCTAAGGGAAATCTATGCGTAACTGATTCTAAGAATCAGGCGCATAGATACGCCGTCGTATCTCTTTTGAGAATCTGGCCCTCAGTGTTCTTAATGAAGCCTTGTTCACATGGGGGTATCAATACATACAATGTATATACAAAAAAAGCATATATCCGCCAGTGACCAAAAGTAGAAAAAGTCCAAGTGCACAAGGAAAAGTCCAAGTGTCGCCCATAAAGGAAATGTTCAATCATGAAGCCACCACCTCTTATGAAAAGAGTACACACTTACTGACTATATATAATCCTCTAATTAAAGCAAAGTCAACAGAGCTTGAAATTGAACACCCAACTTTAGATCATCATAGGCCTCGTACACACGACCGAACATGTCCGCTGAAACTGGTCCGGCGGACCAGTTTCCGCGGACATGTTCGGTCGTGTGTACGGCCGACCGGTCAATTTTCCAGCGGATCGGACAGGTTTCCAGCGGACAAATGTTTCTTAGCATGCTAAGAAACATGTCCACTGGAAGCCTGTCCGTCGGACATGTTCGGTCGTCTGTACGACTTACCGGACATGTCCGCTCGGCCCAAAGCCCTCGCATGCGTCAAAGTGATTTGACGCATGCGTGGAAGCATTGACCTTCCAGGGTCGCGTGCGAGTTCGAGGAATCGCGGCTGCTGTTTGTACCTGGCCAGCAAGGAATGCAATATAGCGCTTTGATTACTTATTTAATGGAAGTGTGTTCTTAATCTTTAATAAACTTACCAGAAATGTTTTACACTATCGGAGCATTTCTTTTCCTGAAACTTTATAGGGTGATGCTAGATTGAGAACCTGCGACTGTGACATTGATACCCCCTTGTGAAAGAACTGCAGCACGCCCCCTAAAGTACTGCGGTATATGCCAGGGCAATCTAATTTAGCAAAATAAAATATTAACTGTATACATACAGGCGGGTCATCAAAGAGTAAGGGATATTAGTACTCTGAGCAACCAAGGGATACAAAGAATTACTTTCATTCCTTTCTGTTATTGCTCCATCATGGGTGTACAATTCTAATTGTTTTCTCTGTTTAGGTGATACATAATTATTATTTAGTGTGGAATGAATGGTATTATATACTCCTACGTGTTCAGTGACTGCATGACTAAAGCTTATATTACTTTTGTCCTCATTGGAAAGATGTTTTATAAATGTTACTTCTGTTTCCAAGTCACAATAAACAAACACGTTTTATTTTTTTCCAGTTGCAAGCAATCAGATTTCACTTTTTATTTCTGTGGTTGTTAAAGACCAACTGAACTTTAAATTTCAGTTTAAATTTAAAATCCTTACACATCTCCCATTTCACACTGATACACTGTCCATATCGCATGTGATTCGCACCGATGTACAAATCAGATGCAAAACAGATTGTATGGCTGAATTTGCATCGCATTCAGACCAAAGTCCCTTTTTTTGGTCCGCACCAGAATCGGATCGCATGGGTGTTCAACTGACAGTTCGCACTGCGATATGCAAATCGATCTGGGGGTGTCATTAACTTTATATATTTTTTTCTTTAGAAAGCAGACACTGCCTGATTACAGAAGCATGTGCCCTGCCCCAGCAGCTGCAGAGAAGGACCCTTGCTCTTTTTGGGGAAGCAGTAGTCTTTCTGCAGAGGTCTTTAGGTATGTCTGTGTCTGAAAACCTTCTCCTCTCTCCTCTGAACTTTAAAGGGTAAGTTCACCCCTGATTGTCCCCCTCTGTCCTCCTCCGGCCCCCCTGTGTCCTCCTCTGCCCCCTGTGTCCTCCTTTGGCCTCATGTGTCCTCCTCTGCCCCCCTGTCCTCCTCCGTCCCCTTCGTGTCCTTCTCCGGCCTCATGTGTCCTCCTCTGCCCCCTGTGTCCTCCTTCGGCCCCCTGTGTTCTCCTCTGGCCCCCTGTGTTCTCCTTCGCCCCTTGTGTCCTCCTCTGGCCCCACGTGTCCTCCTCCGGCCCCACGTGTCCTCCTC
This sequence comes from Rana temporaria, assembly GCF_905171775.1. NCBI lineage: Eukaryota > Metazoa > Chordata > Amphibia > Anura > Ranidae > Rana > Rana temporaria. The sequence continues at coordinate 56,972,742 of NC_053489.1, forward strand.
CGGCCCCACGTGTCCTCCTCTGGCCCCATGTGTCCTCCACTGCCCCCGTGTCCTCCTCCGGCCCCCCATGTCCTCCTCCGGCCCCACGTGTCCTCCTCCGGCCCCCTGTGTCCTCCTCCAGGCCCATGTGTCCTCCTCGAGCCCCCGTGTCTTCTTCCGGCCACACGTGTTCTCTGCCCCGTGTGCTCCTCCGTCCCCCCGTGTTCTCCTCTGCCCCCCCCCATGTCATTTACCGGCCCCTTCTTTTTCTAAATGAGCAGAGTCAGTGATCACAAAAAAATAAATAAAAAAATAATGAAATAAAAATAAAAAACTACTGAACCCATCCACTGCCCTGCTGACACCATCCTGCACATACTACCCACCGCCATACACTCTGCACTCCTCTCCTGCACATACTACCCACCGCCATACACTCTGCACTCCTCTCCCTGCGCATACTACCCACCTCAATACACTTCGCACTCCTCTCCTGCACATACTACCCAACTCTATACACTCCATACACCTCTCCCTGCACATACTACCACCTCCATACACTTGATACTCCTCTTCTGCCCATACTACCCACCACCATACACTCCATATCCCTCTCCTGCACATACTTCCCACCTCTATACACTTGATACTCCTCTCCTGCACATACTACCCAACCCTATACCCTCCATACACCTCTCCCTGCACATACTACCCACCTCCATACACTTGATACTCCTCTTCTGCCCATACTACCCACCACCATACACTCCATATCCCTCTCCTGCACATACTACTCACCTCTATACACTTGATACTCCTCTCCCTGCACATACTACCCACCTTCATACACTTAATACTCTTCTTCTTCACATTATGCCCACCTCCATACACTCCTCTTCTGCACATACTACCCACCTCTATACATTCTGCACTCCTCTCCTGCACATACTACCCACCGCCATACACTCCACACTTCTCTTCTGCACATACTACCCACTGCTATACACTCCACACTCTTGTCCTGCACATTCTTCCCACTGCCATACGCTCCGCACTCCTCTCCTGCACATACTATATTACCCACAGCCGTACACTTCACACTCCTGACCTGCACATATACTACCCATCACCATACACCCCATACTTCTCTTCCGCACATAGTACCCACAGCCATACACCCCATACTTACATAGTTAGTCAGGTTAAAAAAAGACATCAAGTTCAACCATAAGAAATAAAATAATAATATCGTTCAATCACATATACCCAATTCTATACCCACAGTTGATCCAGAGGAAGTATCAGAATAGGGTACTTACCAAGGCCGAGATGCAGAGAGCGGTTCGCTGTTGCGACTAAGCGCAGTCCGCCCCCTGGAGGTGGTACAGAGGGTGGACGGCACCAAGAGGCACATGCCACCAGCAGGCAAGGTAGAGCTTGAGTGGAAGTCCTGTAGAACTGGAGCAGAGACCGATGGGTATCAGGGTCCAGCAGAAGAAGACTGATAGAAAGTCCAGAGCAGGCTGAGGCTCAAACACAGGTAAGTGGACAATCCAGGTCACAGACTGGGGGTCAAGGCACTGGAGACAGGAGGCAGAACTGGGTCACAAGCAGAAGGTCAAAGCACAGGAGACTGAAGGTGAATCCGGGTCACAGGCAGAGGGTCAAACACAGGAGGCAGGAACAAAGTACATAAAACAAGCTGAGGTCGGGTCCAGGAGAAGATCAAAGTAGGTCAGGGTCACAGCAGGTAATCAATCAACAGGAAACAGGAACTCAGGTACAGGAAGCTGAAGACAAACCAGCAATTTCCTTTGAGAATCTGCTCAGCTTTATAGGCAGCCAGGAAGTCATGTGGAAGTCACGTGGTGCGTGTCATGTGACAGCCAGTCTGCAGCTGAAGGTTTCTTTGACAGCTCCTACTGACAACTTTTCTGCCATCTAGTGTTCAGAATTCAATATGTTTCTCTGACAGGGAGGCAAAAAACCCCAGCAAAGCATGATCCAATTTGCTACAGCAGGGGGAAATATTTCTTCCTGATCCCCCATGAGGCAATCGGATATTCCCCGGTCAACTTTACCTATAAATGTTAGTACCCAGTTATATTATGTACATTTAGGAAAGTATCCAGGCCTTTCTTAAAGCACTTTACTGAGCTGGCCAGATCCACCTCTGCAGGGAGTCTATTCCACATTTTCACAGCTCTTACTGTGAAGAAACCTTTCCGTATTTGGAGGTGAAATCTCTTTTCCTCTAGATGTAGAGAGTGACCTCTTGTCCTCAGTGTTGACCGTAAAGTGAATAACTCAACAACAAGTTCACTATATGGACCCCTTATATATTTTTGTACATGTTGATTATATCTCCCCTTAATCTCCTCTTCTCAAGAGTGAATACATTTAGTTCTTCTAATCTTTCCTCATAGCTGAGCTCCTTCATGCCTCTTATCAGTTTGGTTGCCCTTCTCTGCACTTTGTCCAGTTCCCCAATATCCTTCTTGAGAACTGGAGCCCAAAACTGAACTGCATATTCCAGATGAGGTCTTACTAATGATTTGTACAGGGGCGAAATGATATCTCTCTCTCTGGAGTCCATACCTCTCTTAATACAAGAAAGGACTTTGCTTGCTTTGGAAACCGCAGCTTGGCATTGCATGCCATTATTGAGCTTATGATCAACTAAAACCCCCAGATCCTTCTCCACTAAGGATCCCTCCAGTTGTACTCCCCCTAGTATGTATGATGCATGCATATTCTTAACCCCCAAGTGCATAACTTTACATTTATCTACATTAAACCTCATCTGCCACTCAGTCGCCCAATTAGACAGAGCATTGAGGTCGGCTTGTAAATTGGAGACATCCTGCAAGGACGTTATTCCACTGCATAGCTTGGTGTCATCTGCAAAGACAGAAATGTTACATTTGATCTCAGACCCAATATCATTTATAAAGATATTAAAAAATAAGGGTCCCAACACTGAACCTTGGGGTACACCACTGATAACATTAGACCATTGAGAGTAAGAATCATTAACCACTACTCTCTGAATGTCTTTTAGTCAGTTTTCTATCCATTTACATGTTCCATCCAAAACTGGTGGAAATGTTCCCAAAGGTGAACTTATCCTTTAACTAACGTTCACTGCCTGTGATGAATGCGAAGTGCAATGTACAACCTGGTTCGTTCTCAGATATTAGGAAAACACCCAGGTACTGGAGTCGATGTAGCTCCTGCTCAGGAGTTACTTTATGGTGGCCATATACTCTTTGGATTTATTATGCAATAAATCTATGATTCGATCAAAACGACTGAATCTGAAAACAACTGAATAACTTCCCTTCTGATCCATTTAGACTTAATTTAGATTGGATTTGATCAAACTGAATCGATTAGCCAAAGTGGAAAATGATCAATCATTTTAATTCGATAGGTAGCAGTGAAATGCTTTGTTTATAAATATGACTTATTTTTGATCGATAAGATTGTAAGATTACATGATGGAAACAGAAGTACGATCGATTGTAATCTATGGTCATACGGTATCTTAGCAATCAAACAAAACCACTTCCCTGTGTGTGGCTTATTAGTTAAATGGGTTGTTAACTATAGATCAATTACTCCTATCAGAAGAGATAAATCAGAAAAAGAAAGCAATCATTTATTGAAGTGTGTATAGCCACCATTAGAGATGGCCATCCAGTGGGTGAAGATCGGTGACATGTCGGCAGATAAAAATGACCAGCGAAAGCTTTCATCTGTTGGATTTTAAAATAGGCAAGTGAGTATAATTCCAAACGAAACTCTCTCAAATAACATTAACTATTGTTAATCCTTATGCTGCTAACATTAGTAAATAGATAGGAAGGTATATTATAATTACTTGTTATAAAATTTTAATTTTTTACATTTCTCAGTTAATTCCTGATTTCTAAAGCTCTCAAGAAAGCTCTATTTGTGGGAAAAAAAGGACATACATTTTATTTGGGTACAATGTCGCGCAGCCATGCAATTGTCAGTTAAGTAACACATTGCCCTATCGCAAAAAAACTACCTGGTCAGGTAAATTTTCCGGAGATCAAGTGGTTAAGCACATCCTCCTGCCTACATGCCTGAACTAAGGGCAGATGGATTCCAGGAAGAAAATGCTACATGAATCATCTGCCCTTACTCAAGATGTCCACAGCCGGAAATGCTAGGGAGGTGTTTTTTATTTACTTTATAAATCTCTTTATTAATTTTTTACTTTTTTCCATACAAAAATATACATTCCACAACTTACATTTATCTGCTCTCTTCGGAGTGTCCATACAATTCAACTTGACATTCATTTTATCTAACACAGATAACATTTATACACTAATTTCTCCCCCTTTATTCTATGGTGTAGTTCACAGGTGTCAAACACAAGGCCCGCGGGCCGAATCCGGCCCTCCAGGCAATTACATGTGGACCTCGCATCTCTCCTGCAGCTGCAGGAGAGCTCCAACCCTCCTCTGGTCCTCCTCCAGACCCCTACTTTCTGCTTTCAAGCACTGTATCTAGCTTCTTCCCAGCAGCAGCATAAGGAAAGGGAGGTGCACTGTGATGTAAGGGAGAGTGGGGGACTCAACTTCTGATAGTGGGGTGGCTCTTGACATGTAAGGGGAGGGGAATGCGCTGGACATCTAATCTTTCAGATACAACCGGCCCTTTTGAGGACAATAATAATGCTGATGCGGCCCACAATGAAATTGAGTTTGACACCCCTGGTGTAGTTTATCCTCTCTTCATACCCTATTTATCCTGAAGCCGTCATGGGATTCTCTATCCAACTTGCTCATACTTTTGTATTTCTCCCCATATCCTCTACTGAAATATGTCTCCCTATACAGTGGAAGGTTACTATTTACTAGATTTACTAGATTTTTCCAAAGTACCACCAAAGTATCACTTTCTTCCAATTTAACATTATCGTCTTTCTAGCATAAAATAGTAGTAGGCCCATCTGTGTTATTTTTTCCTATATCGATGATATTCTTCCCTACTAATCCTAATAGGCAGATTTTTGCTTCTTGTTCCAAAACTATTGATGTTACTATAGCAATTATTCTCAGGACCTCCCTCCAAAATACCACTATCTTCGGGCAAGACCAGAATATGCGAATTAAGTTTGCTGGAATATCTGTGCATCTCCAACAATTCTGAGGATTTGATGAAGAAATCTTATATAGCTTACCGTATTTATCGGCCTATTGCGCGCACCCCCGAACTTGAAGAAAAATTCCTGGAAAAAAAAAATACTTACAGTGTAGATGCCCCTCGTCAGTGTCTTGCCCGTCGTCCATCGCGTCCTGCCCGTCGTCCATCGCGTCCATCGGCGGCCTTGTCCGGTCCGGCGTCCTTCTGCGGCCATCGTGGTGTCCTCCGCGCTCGATCCCCGCTTCCCGCGCTGAGTTTGAACCATTGCGCCAGCATATACCGAGCGCAGTACACTCAGGTATAGTCGGGCAGGCTCGGCTCCTCTCGCGTAAAGGACGTACTGGACGCACAGGACGTGACCGCGAGAGGAGCCGAGCCTGCCCGACTATACCCGAGTGTACTGCGCTCGGTATATGCAGGTGCAGTGGTTCAAACTCAGCGCGGGAAGCGGGTATCGGCGTATATCGCGCACCCACAATTTTGCCCTGATTTTCAGGGCAAAAAAGTGCACGGTATACGCTGATAAATACGGTATATGGTGTATAAAGTATATGTGTATAAAGTTATTGCTTTGAATATCAAATATGAATTACATAACATTTTCAGTTTGTAGCACACAGATAAAAAAATGTTGGTGTAAGAAATTGGGGTTAGATTTAAGACATTGCACTGCCAAAAAATTAGTTTGTTTTCGTTTCATTCATTTTTGTTGTTTTATTTTTCGTTTTTCGAGTCATTCATTATGATCGTGATTCCTTTATTTTCCAAAGTTTGTAAATTCGTTAATTAGAAAATTCATAAATTTGCAAATTAGAAAATTCCAAAAATTAGAAAATCAGAAATTAAGAAAGAAAATTTAAAGGAATAACTGACTAACTAATAACAACTAACTATTAATTTATAGGTATTGGAATTTCCTTTCAAATTTGGTAATGAATGTGACGAATATGAATTTATTCCAAAGGAATGCTACATCTAAACAAATGGAACGGAACAAAATAATAATAAATAATAATAAAACGTTTTTATTATTATTATTTATTATTATTATTATTAATTCGTAACGTTCCATTCAGTTCCATACAGCATTCGTTATTTTGGATAATTTGTAACTTCGGATAAAATTGTACTCGTTCACTAACAACCAAACTTTAAAGGAAATTCCAATACCTTTAATTTAATAGTTAGTAATAGTTAAGTTATTATTAGTTAGTTATTTTGTAATATTCGGGTTCTCGGATTATCTGAATTTTGAATTTCCGAATTTATGAATTTTCGAATTTACTAATTTTCAAATTTACGGGTTTTCGCTAATTCGGATATTTCCGCATTAACGAATTTGTCGAAATTCGTAAAAAAAACGAATTTGTAACAAAATGAATTGCATATGTTACCCTCTTTTCTCTTTTATCAGGGCTAGCCATGGATGAAATCCAATATAAGGTCTTTACGTCTCTTAATGCTTCATGTCTCATGCTGTAATTTGCAGACATGTGCATTCGTTTTCGTCCGAATGCATTTTCGTTTGAATTTCAGGTATTTTCGTTATCGCTTTAACAAACGATAACGGAAGCACAGAAAACGAAAACCGAAAGATCCGACATAAACAAAAGCTTTATTTGCGTTTTCATTGCGGAATGTGCCTAACCTTAACTCTATTAGTCTAATATTATTCTACATAAAGAGAAATGATTCGACATAGAGAGACATGAAGATTCAACGAAGTAGCTAAAAACAAAAACGATCGCAGCAAGCGGACATTTATGGTGAAATGCTCCGCCCATAGGCTATAGAAGAATTCTAATGTTGGTTGACTAGTAATAATAATTAATAAATATAATTATTATTAGTCGTACAACATTAGAATTCTTCTATAGCTTGTAGGCGGAACATTCGACCGGAAATGTACGATTGCAGCATCGTACAGTTTTGTTGCTCCGTCGAATCTTTTTTTTTTTTTTTTAAAGATTCTGTTGAATCTTCTTTTTTTTTTATTTTTTTTTTTTTAAGATTCCGTCAAATCTTCTTTTTTTTTTTTTTACGATTCAGTCGAATCTACTTAGAACATTTGACAGACACCATAAGCCTTCAATGACAGATTCGACCTTAATTAATTTGGATTTTCGGACAAATGCATTTTTTTTACGAAAAACTAAATAAATAAAAACGAATTTCGGGAGTAACTAAATAAATGTATTTTTCGGATGAAAACGAAATTCCGAAACAAAATATTTCAGTGTGCACATGTTTAGTGGTTTGTAGATTTATAGCTAGATTCAGAGAGAGTTAGGCCGGCGTATCAGTATATACGCCGACCTAACTCAGAATCTGCGCCGTCTTAAGTTTAAGTGTATTCTCAAACTGAGATACACTTAAACCTAGCTAAAATACGACACCCTGCGCCGTCGTATCTTAGGGTGCAATGTTTAGTTGAGTTCGGCGTAGAATATGTAAATGACTAGATACGTCTATTCACGAACATACGTGCGCCCGTCGCAGTAAAGATACGCCGTTTACGTAAGGCGTTTTCAGGCGTAAAGTTATTCCATCAAATAGCTGGACTAGTCAATGTTAAGTATGGCCGTCGTTCCCGCGTCGGAATTTGAAAATTTTACGTCGTTTGCGTAAGTCGTCCGTGAATAGGGCTGGACGTAATTTACGTTCACGTCGAAACCAATACGTCCTTGCAGCGTACTTTGGCGCAATGCACACTGGGATATGTACACGGACGGCGCATGCGCAGTACGCAACAAGAAAGCTGTACCATCGAAACCTGGTGATTTCTAACCACTTGCCAAGCGCAATACATATATATATACGTTGCAGTTTGCAAGTGGTTTACCAGGGTTATGACTGAAGTTATCAGCCATAACCCTGATGTTTTTTTTTCTTCACACGGCGGCTGGCTTTTTAATGAAAGTGGTCACAGGAAAAGTCAGATGTGAGCTTTTGGTCGGAAATTCCGACCGTGTGTAGGCTCCATCGGAATTATTTCCGCCAAGAAAAAATTGAGAGCTGGTTCTCAATTTTTCCGACGGGAAAAGTTCTTGGAGGAAATTCCAATCGTCTGTATGCAATTCCGACGTGCAAAAAAACACGCATATGCTCGGAATCAATTTGACGCATGCTCAGAAGCATTGAACTTATTTTTTCTTGGCTCGTCGTAGTCTTGTACGTCACAGCATTCTTGACGGTCGGAATTTTGTGTGCCGTGTTTATGCAAGACAAGTTTGAGCCAAAATTCAGTCGGAAAAAAATCCACGTTTTTTCCCATCGTGTGTACGCGGCATTAGGCAGACTTGCACTGCACAGTTTGTAAGGTAAAGCTCCCCATGGTCACTTCTCCACTGTATAGCAAGGAAAGGTACTAAGCTTAGATGGGGTCTTGATGTCTTTACAGGACTACAGAGGCTTCTCCTTTGTCTCTCTCTCTGTCCCAGGGGCAGAGCCCTCAGCACAGGGGTCTTCTCCAGAAGGCTGCAGCCTGGAACTCTGCATATTTACACTCTGAATATTTATCGGCTCTCCAAGCACCTACTGGATAACCCTCTCTCCAGAGATTGGCCACAGACGCCTAAATATTCAGGCTGCTTGTTCTGTTCTCCCTCCCACTATACTTCCAAAACCAACCACAAGGGGGAAGTAGCGGAACAGCAGCCTGTGAGGCACTGAACAGCCAAAAGCAATCAACCCCTGATCCTCTGCTTACAGAGAAACTAGGTAAAGTTGCTTAGCACCCTCCTCTGAATTAGGAGGTTGCTACAAGTTCATTGCTGTTTTTCCCTGCACATCCTGGAGTTTGACATCCATGAGGAAGGAATGTTCCCTGGCAAGTCTACTAAAAAAATGTATTTATTGCCTTGGCAAATTTTCAGGGTTGTGCAGTCAAGCACTTAGATTTGCCTAAAAGAGTCCCTGGGAGACTTAATGATTGGGAGGGACTTAGCGCTGTAAAGAGGTAGGCTTTATTTTGGTTTTGGCAGAATCATGGCTTCATGTAAGCTCAGGCCTTAGGATTGAAGAGGTCTACGCATGGGCACTCACATTGATTTAAAGACTAACATCGACAATAGCAGACACCACAAGATGCCCACACTGCTGTTGCCTTATGCCTCGTGCACACGATCGGAATTTCCGACCATGTGTATGCCCATCTGAGTTTTTCCATCGGATATTCCGAGGAATTTCATTGAAGTTTACATAGAGAACATGTTCTCCTTTCCTCTGATGGAATTTCGTCAGAATTCCGATGTAAATTTGGTCGGACAAAGGTCCGATCATGTGTACAGGGCTTTAGAAATATAAGTTAAGTCAATTTGACTAATTCTGGTAATATCGAAATTTTGATTTTTTATGTACTGGCTGTTTAATAATTTTATCTCTAAGCTTCGTTTTATTATGCAGTAAACGTACTTATGTATGTATTGGTTGTATAGTTTATTGTCAAGTATCTCTCTTTATCAAGTGAACAATTTAAGAATAGTAAGAATGTTCAGCGGTATATTGAACCCACATGTCCATCTCCTGGTGAAAACACCATATGGATTGAATTTTCCAGTGATGGTCTTGTCTCAAATGACTTGTGTTCTTTACTGCTACTGTAAAGTGTTGCCAGTTCCTATCCAAATCCATAAGATATGCTTTTTGAAGTGAGACTAAAAAAAAATAAAAAAAGTCATGTAGTTATTTTTTTTCATCCTTCTTCACTTACAGAGTAGTGTAAAATAATGACACTTGGGAATAGAAGTACTGCATGTACTTTATACCGTTCTAGGAAATATCAACATATGTATTCAATATCAGCTAGCGTAGATTATAATGTAACATGACTGGGAGTTACGGATCCCACTTGTTTTTTTAGCTTAGCTCCAACTTCATCATGACTGTGCCTGATCACTTTATGTGCACACCAGAAGTGACTACTGCAATTAATTCAAAGTGCAGGAGATCCATTGGGACAACATTTCCCTCATATCTGTGTGTGCTAGAAAGAAATACTGCTCAGTTTAACCACTTCCCGCCCGGCCTATGGCCGATTTACGTCCGGGAAGTGGTTATGAAATCCTGACAGGACGTTCTAGAACGTCCTGCAGGATTTCATGCCGCGCGCGCCCGTGGGGGCGCGCATCGCGGCGATCGGTGATGCGGGGTGTCAGTCTGACACCCTGCATCTCCGATCTCGGTAAAGAGCCTCCGGCGGAGACTCTTTACCACGTGATCAGCCGTGTCCAACCACGGCTGATCACGATGTAAACAGGAAGAGCCGCCGATGGCTCTTCCTCACTCGCGTCTGACAGACGCGAGGAGAGGATAGCCGATCGGCGGCTCTCCTGACAGGGGGGGTTAGCGCTGATTGTTTATCAGCGCAGCCCCCCCTCGGATCGCCACACTGGACCACCAGGGATGCCCACCCTGGAGCACCAGGGTGGGCAAAAAAAACAAAAATGACAAAAAAAAAAAAATGACAAAAAAAAAAAAAATGACAAAAAAAAAAAAAAAGCATAAAGAAAAAAAAAAGATGCCAGTCAGTGCCCACAAATGGGCACTGACTGGCAACCTGGCAAAAATCAGTGCTGCCACCCCAGTGTCCATCAGCGCCACCCCAGTGTCCATCAGCGCCACCCCAGTGTCCATCAGTGCCACCCCATAGTGCCCATCCATGCCCAGTGCCCACCTATCAGTGCCCATCTGTGCCACCCATAAGTATCCATCAGTGCCGCCCATGAGTGCCCATCTGTGCCGCCTATGAGTGCCCAGTGCCGCCCATGAGTGCCCATCAGTGCCGCCTATGTGTGCCCATCAGTGCCGCCTATGTGTGCCCATCAGTGCCGCCTATGTGTGCCCATCAGTGCCGCCTATGTGTGCCCATCAGTGTCGCATACCAGCGCCGCCAATCAGTGCCACCTCATCTGTGCCCGTCAGTACTACCTCATCGATGTCCATCAGTGCCATCTCATCGGTGCCCATTAGTGCCGCCATATCAGTGCCCGTAATTGAAAGAGAAAACTTATTTACAAAAAAATTAACAGAAAAAAATAAAAACGTAATTTTTTTTCCAAATTTTCAGCCTTTTTTTAGTTGTTGTGCAAAAAAAAAAAAAATCGCAGAGGTGATCGAATACCACCAAAAGAAAGCTCTATTTGTGGGGAAAAAAGGACGCCAATTTTGTTTGGGTACAGTGTAGCATGACCGCGCAATTGCCATTCAAAGTGCGACAGTGTTGAAAGCTGAAAATTGGCTTGGGCGGGAAGCTGCGTAAGTACCTGGTATGGAAGTGGTTAACAATGCTTGAGTATAAAGGTTTCTCTTGGTCCATTATAGCAAATCTTCAATGTCCAGATCTCTGTTCCTTAGGCTACTTTCACACTGTAGTCGCGGCTGCGTTGAAGGTAGAGCCAACGTGGAAATGCAATTCTTTTAGTGAATAAAATAGGTATATGCGCTAATATTAACTATAGTGGTTAACAATGTACAGCAAGAGTGTAAAACCTAGTCCAGGTAGGTAAACACATAGAACCAGTGAAATACAAATAAGGGTGCCAAAAAACAATATGTATCGTGGATACAATCAGCCCCAGTGCAAATGCTACGAAACAAACGTGCAGCACACCCCCTAAGAAGGGAGAACCAGTTCGCAGTAATGACTTGAGATAAGAATACTGTGTAGGGCTGAGAGATTCCTCTGCGCTTCCTATGACTGTCTCAGGCACACATGTAAGGTCTTCAAACCAGCACAGCTCGTAGGGAACAGAGGGGAGAAAAAACAAAAAACAAACTCATGGTGCAATACTGTGTAACCAAGCAGGAGACAAAGACTAAGCTAATTGTATGCACACTCACGAATCCGCGGAAAAAAGGAAAGCAACTTCTACTGCCGCTCAGTTTGATGATCTCCTCATCTGGATAACATCCGTCGATCCCGTCACTTGGCTCCTCCCCCACGCGTTACGTCACTAGACACGTGACTTAGTCATATTTTAGTAAATATAAACTGCTAAACACCGTTTCTCATCAGCAGTATATAGCAGTCTTATGACTTCTATCAGTGTCTGGTTAAAGATTGTAGCAAGAGTTTTCATTCTCCTCTGACTGTCCTATGAGACTGCAGGACCCATGACCCTCTGTCTGGACAGTGCTGATTGGCCCTGTTCCAATCACATGCACCCTTTTAAGAAAAGAAAAACAACTCTCTAGCAATACACACCAAACTGAGCATGTGCAGAAGGCCCCCAAGGCTCTGTACTATCAGGAGATGGATTGGGGACTGTGGAAGGGGAGGATCAGAGAAGGCAGGATCAAATAGCCTTTTTACACAATGCAGAGGATTAACCCCATAGGTTCCACCGTGAGTATAACAATCATGCTTTACTGCATATACAGACTGGTTTTACTGTTGTGGGTTTAGTAACATTTTAAAAGGCTGAGTGAGTTTTTAAATTCCTTACCATTTTTTGTTATATTACTAAGTGCAGTCCTTGGCAGTTCGTTTTTTTTCTAGTCGTTCCATACACTGGTAGAGTCTAGTTGCAAAATGTTCCCTTTTGGAATGTTTGTTTGATTTTCTAATGATTCATGGGGTCAAATCAATGATCTTTTTTGACCACAGTGAAAAGAACGTTGGAAGGAGCAAAATTAAAATTAAAAATTGATGAAATTCTAAATGTGATTTATCATCTGAAATGTTTATACATATTGGAATGCGCATGTGTTAGGCACAAAAGAAACCTGTTTAATACATTTGGGATCCCATTAGCGAGCAGGTCTCGATTAAACTTTAAGGCCCCTTTCACACTGGGAAGTTTTTCGAGCGTTATTCGAGCGTGCCAAAGTCCTTCTGGTGGACTACTGCTCCCAGTCAGTCCTCTTCAGGCCCTGCCAGCCCTCCCGGCAGCAGCTGCCCAACTTCACTGCCATTGACATTGCAATCCTCTCTACTGTCTCCACACCCAGCTCTGACTGTTTCCTCTCAGTCCTCTCTGACATGCCTCTACAATTCTCCTGACTGCACATGTCACTCACCAGCCCTCCTGGCTGCGTCCGGTGTTGTCCTCCTGAAGACTTGCCCGGCAATACTAGCTCCTGCTGTCCTCTCTGACTCCTCCTGTGCCTCCTGTCCAGATCCTTCATGCTTTCTTGAAGGGCTGTGTCCTGCACCCGAGTCCTAAGCCCAAGGACACCCCCCTCATACTGGGGAGCTCCCTCAAAGGCCCGACAGCCTAGTACTCCATCCTCAGTTCTTCCACCCGACAACTCGTCCCCAGCTGGGCTGACCCTGGGTATTTCAAGGAGGCCAATCCTAGTTGGGGATTGGTCAGGGTTTCCTTAAGACACCCCAGACAGCTCCACCTCTCTTCCTCTCCTCTTCTGCTAGAATCCTCCAGAAAAAAAAGGGATTTGGCAGTGGAGTGATTCTGTTTGTGTGTCACAGCTACTACTCTGAGCCACTCCCAGCCCAAAACAAACAGGCCTACTGTAGCTTCTAGCTAGGACTGCCGAAATGTACCTGTACTACAAAAATCCTCACTTCTAGCACCTAATTAGGTAGAGGCTGCTACATCTAGATAGGGTCATGTGTCTGGATTAGGGTGACCATATTTCCAAACTACCATTCAGGGACATCCTCCCTTCCCAAAAATCAGCTTGTGTTGTAACGAATCACAGCCCAGTGATTGGACACAAGAGGCAGTATTTATGATTTCTCCAATCACAAGCAGGGGGCGGGGATTGTGCTCCTCCAGGTTTTCCCGGCCAGGACAAGTACTGTCAGTGAGCAAAGCGGTGATGTGGCGGCCTTTTCTGGGGGCATCACATTGGCCCGGGGGTGGCTTCGTCAGTTTCATTCCGGGACACTGTATTGTCCTGGAATGAAGGTGCCTGGGACAGACCTGCAAAATGCGGGACTGTCCCGGGCAATCCGGGACATGTGGTCACCCTAGTCTGGATTCAGTTTCTTATACTAAATATAACCCTTTTAGCTACAATAACAATAAGTCCTCTTTCTAGTCCATGATAGTCCTAGTGCATGATTCCTTGATAGGCACAATATTATATTGGAAAGTAGCTTCACAACTCAATAATTACGTAAAATTTAAAATTAAGCCCTCATGTTCCTTTAAAAATATTAATTTCTATGAAGTTGGGGCATTTAATTCACAGCATTAAGTTTCCCATGGCTAAAAATAACTGCAAAATAAAATTTGGTTCCTCCCACCAGAAATGACCTGACCATGGTTCTGGGCTCCACCCCAGCAAAAAATGAGGTCTGGCATAGAAGTCAGGAGCGCTCCACCTAAGACAAACATGGTAGCCAGTGCAGTAAGAGGCTGCTAGCTGTGTGCACCAAGTTGGCCAGTGAACAGTCTGTAGGAGGCAGCAAGGTCCTGGAGTGTAAGGCCAGAGCGGCAGTGCTGCAAGTACAAGCCAGAAGGGATGAATGTTGTTTATGTTGAAGGAGAAGTAATGCAGAATGCCCCTGCAAGGGAAACTCATATTTGTGTTTGCTGAACTGTCTTTAAAAGAAAATGGGCAAGAAAAGCCCTTAAAAAGACGAAACGTGAGTGACGGTGTCCTTAAAGGGGTTGTAAAGGAAAAATTGTTTTTTCATAATTAGCATCCGTTACCTGCAGACATTCCTCTTTTCACTTCCTCATTGTTCGTTTTTGCTCAGAAGTCGCTCTATTTCTTCTCTGTTCTGTTCACTTCCTGCTTGTCTGATTTTACTGATCACAGTGACGGGAGGGTTTACTGCGGTGGTCAGTAACATGCTCACCCCCTCCTGGGAACTACATCTGTGCGGCAGGACGCTCTCTACGTGTTAGAGAACTCAAGGAGGTGTGAATTACTGGGTGTGCCGCAATTCATACTGGGAAATGTAGTTCTTACATGAACGAGTGCCGCAAACCAGGAAGTGAATGAGAGAACAGAAACTAGAATGCCAGAGGTGATATAGATGAAGGAATTTAATAGGTATTTACTCGTTTTTTAACAGAATCATTACACTATTCTGTCTGTCTACCTTGCAGACATTATTTTTAGGCAAAACATTTTTTTCCTTTACAACTCCTTTAAAAGCTCTACATTTACTGCTAGTCATCACAACAGGAAATTATTGGCTATTACTTTTAGGAATAAAAAAGCAGCTGCAATACTCACCTCAATTATGGTGCTGTTCCTTGCAGACACACCATTCTTTTATCTAGCACCCAACATCTCAAATGCTAGGACATTTCTAAATGTATCATGGTAGAAAATGGGTTAAAGGAGCCTGCGTTTAACAACTTCACCTCTTTGGAAATACAACTTACATCCAGACAGTGAAGGATTTAAAAAAATGTTTGTCTGCAACACTGTTTTGTTCAGTTGGCTATCAGGGTGATCTGGGTGACCTGGGTAGCCCCCCCCCCCTTCTTACACTCCGTGTTTCTCAAGCGTCCTGCTCTTGCTAGGACCACAATAAATGGTCTCAGAATGAGATGAGTGGGCGGAAATTGAGGAACATCTATTTCTTGATTTCCTCTGATGCTCATGAAGCCAGAGGAACTCAGCTCTGAGTGTTTTGGTTCTCCAAGCTGTCATTACCTGGCTGTTGTAGCCAGGGAAGCAGCTAATGAAGTACTATCTGTGCTTGATTAGATGGATTGGAGGGTAGGGGAGACTAGATCCACAACGTCTCCATGAAGAGTACCTGTCACCAACCCAATGCCATCACATAAGGGATTGTTAGCCCCTTTGTAACAGCAATAAAGTTAAAGGAGTTATATAATGCATTTCTTTTTTACACTATAATGTTCCCTTAGGCTTTACCTTTCAGTCGATGTCTTTCTTTCCTAAATCGGCCCAGCCATTCCTCTGCTACCTCGTCCTGAATTTCTGCCACTTCCGGGTTATGGAGCCCTGGAGGATGACGTAAAAATCGTCATCCCCCAAGCTCCCTTGCTTGTCTTTCCGGTCTCTCAGTGCCTCTCTCCTCATCCCCCCCTCCCCTACCCAAGTCTCTCCCCTCCCCTATCCTAGTCTCTCCCCTCCCCTATCCTAGTATCTCCCCTCCCCATTCATTTCAATATACACACCCCTCCCTGCCTCCCCTGCCATGCCATCCGCCCCTAAAATTATCATATCCCACCCCTCCAAACCCTGCACCAATCATGGTGTCCTGTGGCTGCACGGAGCTCTTGCTATGTGAGTACACATGCAGCTCACATAGATAAATATACCGTGCAGCAGGAGGAAGCAGCCTGAACTCCCATAATGGTAAATAAAAGTTCACGATGAAATGAAATGAACACGTGTCCGGTCCCGGCACTGAGATCAGTGCGCAGGCGCGGACGGACGTCGATGATAGGCTGGGGGCTTACAGACTAGTTTGCACAGCCCAGCGAATCAGGGCTGTGCAAACGAAGAAGAAATGAATATTCAAAGTGTGGGAGTGACCCACAGGAGCCAGGGGCGGACACAGGAGGCCGGAGCAGACAGCGGGGAAGGCTGCAGAAGCATGACGTTCGCGTGACGTTTCGTTACCAAGATGGCGCCGGCACAAAGAAGTTTGGGGTACGAAATTCATAGCCCAGAATGACTGGCCGAACTTCCGGTTTCTGAGAAGTCGGGGATTGCGGCAGATATGATAATGCAGGTGAATTACATTGTTATATACTTTTACAAGATGTTGCTAATTTTATGAAAAAAATTTGCTCTGGAGTACTCCTTTAAATGAAAATAAAAGTATAATAAAATTGACAGTGGTTGTAAACCTCTGAAATGAAAAATTAACAAGGCATATCCTTCCATAGCAGGGGTCTTCAAACATTTTAAACATGGGGCAAGTTCACTGCCCCTCAGACTGTTGTGGAGCTGGATCAATGCAGACTGATCATTGCCCATCAGCGCAGCCTCACCAGTGCCCATCAGTGCAGCCTCACCAGTGCCCATCAATGCAACATCACCAGTACCCATCAATGCAGCCTCACCAATGCCCATCAGTTCAGCTTCACCAGGGCTCATCAGTGCAGCTTGATCAGTGCCCATCAATGCAGCCTCAGCAATGCCCATCAATGCAGCCTCACCAGTTCCCATCAATGCAGCCTCACCAGTGCCCATCAATGCAGCCTCACCATTAACCATGAATGCAGCCTCACCAGTGCCCATCAGTGCAGACTGATCAGTGCCCATCAATGCAGTCTCACCAGTGCCCACCAATGCCGCCTGCTCAGTTCCCATCAGCGCAGCCTCTCCCGTGCACTGGGATTAGAGATGAGCGCAGCCAGATCACACAGAGCTGCTGGTAATGGTAGCTTGTGAGGGTCAGTTTTAACAACTCTGGGGACTTACCGCTGTCAACAGGCACATGGAAGACAGCTACGAGGAGGACTAAGAGCTTGCTCCCCCTGTGTAGCTTTCCTATGCTGGACTGTTAATGGAGCGGGCTCTCTGTGTCTCCGCCCCCAGTGGGTAAATGACCTCGGAAAGCCGTATCTGGTCCACGGGTCTTTATTTGAGGACCCCTGTTACATAGTGTGTATTCACTCACTCTAAAGCACTGAGTCTGAATCCTGTCTGCTCTCATCTTCCTCTGCTATTTATATGATGCACTTCTGATTCTCTATGCTGACATTAGGGAATCCCAATGGATGGCCCCGTCCCCTCCAGCACACAGCAGCTGATTGGCAGCCTTAATTGTGCATCTTTCCCTATGAGACTGCATGTGTTCATTCACAGTGTGATGTCAAATTTCCTCTCCCTGACTGGAAGTTTAGAAAAACTGTGTAAACTGTGCACTTTGAATGGCTGTAGAGGAGAAAGGGCTGCTGCTGATAAACAGGTCCAACTTATGAAGGAGGATTTGTTTAATCTCTGTGTATCCCCTGAGGCTAGTCAGTTCACTAGGTATATGTAAGGGTTTACAACCACTTTAATAAATAAAAAATAAATAAACACAACCCTGTTGCCCTGCTGACACCTGCAAATGCAAACATGGCACATGTATGTACAACGCGACTGAACACCACATGTGAGGTATTGCCACAAACGTTGGAGTGACAGCAGTACTTATAGAGCCATAATTTACAGTTAATTCTTAACTAATGAGCCTCAAAGGCTTTAAAAGTGTTGCCTATGGATACATTTAGGTACTATAGTTTTGCGTTATATCCAGTGGCGGCTGGTGCTCCATTTTTTAGGGGGGCGCAAACAAAATCACAACCACCCCCCCCCCCCAACGTCACTCACCCGTGATTGGGCTTACAGACAGACGGACAGAGATATAGAATAGATAGATAGATAGATAGATAGATAGATAGATAGATAGATAGATAGATAGATAGATAGATAGATAGATAGATAGATAGATAGATAGATAAATAGATAGATATATAGAGAGATAGATAGATAGCTATAGATATAGAATCGATAGATAGATAGATAGATAGATTAAGATAATAGATAGATAGAGATATAATAGATAGATATATAGAGAGATAGATAGAATAGATAGATAGATAGAATAGATAGATAGATAGATAGATAGATAGATAGATAGATAGATAGATAGATAGATAGATAGATAGATAGATAGATAGATAGATAGATAGATAGATAGATAGATATAGATATATAATCAATAGATAGATAGATAGATAGATAGATAGATAGATAGATAGATAGATAGATAGATAGATAGATAGATAGATAGATAGATAGATAGATAGATAGAGATATAATAGATAGATAGATAGAGATATAATAGATAGATAGATAGAATAGATAGATAGAGATATAATAGATAGATAGAGATATAATAGATAGATAGATAGATAGATAGATAGATAGATAGATAGATATAGAGAGAGATAGATAGATAGATAGATAGATAGATAGATAGATATAGAGAGAGATAGATAGATAGATAGATAGATAGATATAGAGAGAGATAGATAGATAGATAGATAGATAGATAGATAGATAGATAGATAGATAGAGCCCTCGTGTTACACATACTGGAGATGTGTAATAACACTAGCAGCCCCATCCAGATTACTGTCCCCAGGAAATGTGCTAAAAGCTTCTCAGCCCTTCACTGCACTCCCCCTCCTTCTACCTCCCAGATCCACTACACACAGTACACAGGACACTGCTGCTGCACGTTCTGAGAGCACAACACAAGAGTTCTCTGCCTAATTACCTGCTAGCAGCTCAGTGAGATGTCCAGATCACCGGCCGAAAAATCCTCTCATGTTCAGACTTAGCCAGGATGAGTCACTGAGAAAACCGGAAGTGATTGGCTGGTCCGATAAAAGCACCGCCCTAAGTCCTATGGACCAGCCAATCACTAACCACCAACAGGACACATCCAGCACAGAGTGGTTGTGCGAGCGCGGAGCTTTGCGCTCCGTGGGCAGTATAAAAGCCAGCCGATAGATTTGCTTGCCCAATCTCACGATTTCGATGACATCATGCTTCCCACAGCACCTCGGTGGCCGGCGCTCCGCCCCCCCACACACACACTTAAAGGGACATATTATAAAAAAAAAAAATGTCATTTTTTTTGTTTTGTTGATGAGTAGCTTTGGGGGGGTGGCGCCCCTGCGCCCACTATGGACGGGCCGCCACTGGTTATATCATCACTGCATTAAATTTTTTAAATAAATACTTTATTTTCATTTTAAATTAAGAGCATACAGATAGATAAAATAGAAATATGGAGAGACAATGGCCTCAGACAGCATTGTTACATTCAAGTGACCCTAAAACATACTTAAAAAAACTAGCAGAGACAAAAACAGGGCTAACTAAAGAATATGGCGTACAGATTACTGACACTGTGTAACTGTGCTGTAAAGCTGTCCCATACTGTGACAGACCCAGCCAGGACAGAAGCTTTTGGAGGGGACTGCAAGGTGGCTTCTTGCCTACGGACTATGGGCCCTGGCTTTTAAGGAGAACAATACTCTTTGGGAGGTTTATGCCTGGGGGACCCTTGTAGTGGTCTTGTTTCTGATTCAAGTAGTGTTGAGCAGAATACGCCATATTCGATTTCGCGATATATCACGAATATATAGCCGAATATTCGAGAAATATTCGCTAAATTCGAATATTCGTGATATTTTATCGAAATGAAATGTTTGCGAAATTTCGCTATTGCGAATGCGAAAATAATTGCGAAATTTCGACAACTGCGGTAGGAGCACTCTGATTGGCTCAGAATATTCGTGATATTTTATTGAAATTTCGCAAAATGCGAATGCGATATTTATTGCGGAATTTCGACAACTGCGGTAGGAGCCCTCTGATTGTCTTAGAATATTCGTGATATTTTATCGAAATTTCGCAAAATGCGAATGCGATATTTATTGCGGAATTTCGACAACTGCGGTAGGAGCCCTCTGATTGTCTCAGAATATTCGTGATATTTTATCGAAATTTCGCAAAATGCGAATGCAATATTTATTGCGGAATTTCGACAACTGCGGTAGGAGCCCTCTGATTGGCTCAGAATATTCGTGATATTTTATCGAAATTTCGCAAAATGCGAATGCGAAATTGATTGCGGAATTTCGACAACTGCGGTAGGAGCACTCTGATTGGCTCATTATGAAATCGAATATTCCTGATATTTTATCGAAATTTTGCAAAATGCGAATGCGATATTTATTGCGGAATTTCGACAACTGCGGTAGGAGCACTCTGATTGGCTCTGATGCAAAAGAAGGGCGGAGAAAATAATCGCGCGATATTCCGATTGCCGAATAATCGCATTGCGATTTTTCGGCAAGATAAAATGATCGCTTCAGCTACTCGGCCCAAGGTCTCTAATCATACCAGCAATGCTTTTAGACGTTGATGGAGATCTCTAGGATGTGATCTGTTCTAAAAATAAAATTGAAAAAATTTGAATATTCGGAATAGCGAATATTCACCGCGAAATTCGAAATATATAGCGAATACTCGAATATGCCATATTCGAGCCGAATATTCGCAATACGAATATTCGTGAGCAACACTAGATTCAAGTCCATGTCTCCCCAAAACACGCAGACTCTGGGAAACCAGGCCCTAGATCCATATTTAAGGCTTAAAGTAGCAATAGCTACTTTAGATTGTGATACTCAGAGAGATATCATCAGCTCAAAACAACCTGGTTCCTGATTTTTCTTTAACCACTTGCTTACCGGGCACATATACCCAGGCCCGGACTGGGACAAATAATAGGCCCGGGCATTTTAGGCTGAGCAGCCCATTTTTTTTATATATACTGTATTTATCGGCGTATACCGCGCACTTTTTTGCCCTGAAAATCAGGTCTGCAGCTGTACATATACAAGAGGAGTGTATATGTGCGGCTGCTGGGCTATGCTGGCTAAAAAGCTCAGGATAGTTCAGACTAGGATCCAAACACACCTGAGCTCACTCCTGCCAAGGGGAATGCTGCAGCTGGCTTTAAGGCCTCAGCTCGGGTTCACACTACTGTGGTGTGAGACACCACATGTAATTCGCACAGGAATTGCTCAACATTCCTGTGCGAATTACATGTGGTGTCTCTGGGGTGCGATTTGAGCCATGGATTTGTATGGCTCAAATCATACTGCATTCAAACCACACTGGTGCAGGACCCTTTATTGTCCACACCAGAATCAGATTACATGGGTGTTCACACCCATGCGATTCGATAAACTGTGCTGCGTTTTGTAAACCGATTGTGGAGTGTCGTTAACAGTTAATAGTTCATTTTAGGGCACATTAAAAATATATTACCCAAATCTATATATAAGGCCCCTTTCACACGGGGGCGGTGACGGTAAAGCGCCGCTATTTTTAGCGGCGCTTTACCGTAATTTTTGCAGAAGTATTCGGCCGCTAGCGGGCCGCTTTTAACCCCCCGCTAGCAGCCGAAAAAGGGTTAAATCCATCTGCAAAGTGCCACGGTATGGCCATACTGTCCATTCATTTTGCTACAAAGATGCTGCTTGCAGGACGTTTTTTTAACATCCTGCCAGCGCACCACTCCAGTGTGAAAGCCCTAGGGGCTTTCACACTGGAGTAAATAAAGTGGCTCTATCAGGGAGCTTTACAGGCACTATTTTTAGCGTTATAGCGCCTGCAAAGCGCCTCAGTGTGAAAGGGGTCTAAAACAATCCAAAAGGTGTCATGCATTTAAAGTTTATATATGATTTTTTGTTAACACTGCACTTACCCAGCCAACCAGTACTAAACATACCACATTACAAACACACACACACACAAAAAAAAATCATACATACACTTTAAATGCACCTTTTGGGCCCAAGAAATGTCCCTCTCACACAATGGTTTACACCTGCATTTACACAGCATGATAAGAGCATGCTTTGGTCTGGTCAGTGGTCTCTTTTACACAGTAAAGAGTGATGCTGAACTACCTGAGTTTAGCATCACTCTTTTTTACTGTGTAAAAGAGACCACTGACCAGACCAAAGCATGCTCTTATCATGCTGTGTAAATGCAGGTGTAAACCATAATTTTTTGCAAACAGGCAGGCTGGCTGGCGTTACTTACTTTTTAGCAGTCTTCTCTAGGCCCTGGTGCCAGTGGCTGCAGATACACCAGGCAGAAGGGGATTCCTCCAGGCAGCTCCTCCCCCTTCATGGTCACCTGACCCCTTCCTTTCCGCCCCCCCCCCTAATCTGAATAATCAGTCGGACGGCCGCGGAGCTGGCCGTGTTGATGCCGGCTGAGCGGCCCCCACCCACGGAGCAGCCTAGATGCTTTGGCTTCTGGCGGGGGGGACGACTGGGGACCCCGGCCAGAAGAACATGGATGCGGCCCTCCCTGCAGAGCCGGCTGAAGAGAGGCCGGGAGCGGGTGAGCAGGGCCGGCTCTAGCAGCTGCCCATGAAGTCAGTCAGACCCGAAATTGACATGTGGCCCTGGCAGCTGCGGCCGACCGGGCATATGCCCGGTGTGCCCTATGGCCAGTCCGGGCCTGCATATACCCCCCTCCTGCCCAGGTGAAATTTCAGCTTCCGGCACTGCGTTGCTTTAACTGACAATTGCGCAGTCATGCGACGTGGCTCCCAAACAAAATTGACGCCCTTTTTTCCCCCACAAATAGAGCTTTCTTTTGGTGGTATTTGATCACCTCTGCAGTTTTTATTTTTTGCGCTATAAACAAAAAAAAGCAACAATTTTGAAAAAAAAATCAATATTTTTTACTTGTTGCTATAATAAATAGCCCAATTAAAAAAAAAAATTCTCAGTTTAGGTCCATACGTATTCTTCTACATATTTTTGGTAAAAAAAAAAAAAAAAATCGCAATAAGCGCTTACAAAATATGGGACAGAATTATTATTATTTTTTTAATAATGGAGGCGATCTGCGATTTTTTTATTGGGACTGCGACATTATGGTGGACACATCGGACACTTTTGACACATTTTTGGCGCCATTTACATTTATACAGCGATCAGTGCACTAATTACTGTTTAAATGTGACTGGCATTGAAGGGGTTAACACTAGGGGGTGAGGAAGGGGTTAAATGTGTTCCTGTATTGTGTTCCTGTGTTGTGTGTGGAGGGGGGTTACTGGGGGAGGTGACCGATCTATGTCCCTATGTACAAGGGACACAGATCGGTCTCCTCTCTCCCCTGACAGGACGGGGAGCTCTGTGTTTACACACACAGCTCCACATCCCTGCTCTGTCATTACCAATCGCGGGTACCTGGCGGACATCGCGACCGCCAGGCACGCGCATCGGCATCTCGGGGACACGCCGGGCGCGCCCCCCAGTGGCCGGAGGAATCCAGGACGTCAATAGACGTCCTGTTGGATTTTCAGAGCCACCGTGAAGACGTCATTTTACAATGACCCGGGGGTCAAGTGGTTAAGGTGGTATCTTTGTTCCATTGTATAATTTCCCCATTTTCCCCCATATTGTTTCTGTCTGTCTGATCATCTCTGTGTGTATACTTATTATCAGAGCTTTTTTTCTCAGAAAATTGGTGCAGGAACTCAACCACGACCCGTTCAGATTTCACAAACAGTAGAAGGGTCTTAAAGGGGCATTAACTACCAGGATTGCATTACATACAGAGTGCAGAGTTCAGGGGGGTTACACACAGAGTGCAGAGCTGTCACTTGTAAACACAGAAACCAGACTTCTGTGTTTACAAGTGATTGTGGTGAGCAGGCACCAATGGGTGTGAGCCAGAGGTGATGGAACTGAGTTCCCCCAAGTTCCCCCTGAAAAAAAGCCCTGCTTATTATAATGTGTAATGTACTTTTTTGCCAGATGGTCTGGTCAATCCCTGAATAATCAACGCTAGTTGTTAAATTAGCCTACTGTTTATAGTATATGTTGACTGTTGTTTAGCTATGTTAATTATATTCCTGTTTACAGTTTGCATTGTCATGCTAATATCCTCAAGTGGGGAATGTCCTCCTGTGGGGTATAAAGTATGTGTCTGATGCCGCGTACACACAATCATTTTTCGGGTTGTAAAAAATGACGTTTTTCAGGCTCTAGAAAAACAAAGTTTTTTTCAACTTGATCATTAAGACGGCCTTGCCTACACACGATCGCGAAAAAAAAAATGCTCTAGCAAAGCGTGGTGACGTACAATACATACGACGGCACTATAAAGCTGAAGTTCCATTCGGATGACGTCACCCTTTAGCTGATTTTGTGTTAGTAAAAGACGATTCGCGCTTTTCTGTCTGTTACAGCGTGGTGAATGTGCTTACTCCATTATGAATGGTAGTTTTACCAGAACAAGCGTTCCCGTCTCATAACTTGCTTCTGAGCATGCGCGGATTTTTTACGTCGTTAAAGCCTACACACGATAATTTTTTACAACCCGAAAAACAACAACGTTAAAAACGTCCTGAAAAAATAGAGCATGTTCGAAAAAAAATGTGCCCATTTTTTAGAACCCGAAAAATGCTCTGAAGACCACACACGATCGTTTTTAATGACTTTAAAAAAAAAATCATTTTTTAGAATCCGAAAAACGGTCGTGTGTACCCGGCATGAGTTTCAATAAGTTGTCATTCCTTGTCTGTGTGTACGATGCTTTTGGTAAAAGGTTGGTATTAGCTTTCAGTCTGTTGTAATGGTTTGGAGGGCAAGAGGCACTGTTTGGACTAAGGAAGCACCTAATTAGGGTGCCAAGTGATTCCATCACACATACATTCAGGATAAACAAAGGTACTCTATGAAGGAACAAGGCAAAACATGAGAAAGACCTTACCAGATAAATATTTAGGTGTTAACACAGTTAATGCCTCACACAGTTATATGCAGATGCAGTTACAAAGGACAGGCCAATTGGAATCAGGAAGGGAAGCTGACAACACAGGAAGAAAGTGTAGGAGGCGTGTAGCTGAGGTCACGCAGTCCAAACAAAAGAAGAGAAAGTGAGGTGGTAGACAGGGACAGGGCCGTCTTTAATATGGTTTGGGCCCAGGGCAAACATTTTTTTTGGGCCCCCCTCCAGCTTATTTTGGGCCTGGCTGGTTCACATGAATGTTTTGGCAGTCCTCATTTGTGCCGGTACAGCAGCCCATTGATTTGAATGGGCTGCCATGCCTTTGTTTCCTGCAGAAAAAAGGTGCATTCAGCATTTTAAAAATACAGTTGCCTTGAAATCCATTCTGCTTTTGCACCATGCTACTTACATGCAGTTCTTGCACACACAAACGCACTGTATTTTTAAAAGCGTGACCTAAACGTCTAAAAATGCAGCAAGTTTGACAGTGCGGGAACTGCAGATAAGTCACAGCAGACAGCAGAATGGACAGACAGTGCTGTATTTCAGTGCTTGATGGGCATAAGCGTGCCGTGTGCGCAGCCTATTACATGAGGCATGCGCTTTTCTTTGCAGGAAACGCAGGCATGGCGGCCCATTCAAATGAATGGGCTGCTGTGCCTGCGCAAATGAGGGCCGCCAAAACACATACATGTGAACCAGCCAGACCCAAAATAAGCCCATCAAGCAGTTAAATACAGACAGTAATGTCATGTACTCTGAGGCTTTACTCAGCCTGGACTGCAGGTCTGGTCTGTGATTTAAAGAGTTCCTCTATTTTACACATGGCATGGCATGGGGTCCCATGGTGCTAAAGCAGAATGGACAGACGGTGCTGTGACCCCATGCCATGCCATGTGTAAAATAGAGGAACTTTTTAAAACACTGACCAGACCTGCAGTGAATCATCAAATATTATAAAGACTTTGGGCACACTCTACAGAAAACTTCAATTTACAATATAGATTAGCAAACAGTGACATACCTTGAGGAGCATGACATGAAGAAGTCAGCCTCAGGAAGAGCAAACTGGGGATGTTATAAAATCACATTCTAATTCACTTTTATATGCAAGCAGCACCCAGTGGCAGGAAGGGAGAAGTGAGCGTCTAAAGGGAAGCCAGGGGTGCTGTACATTTTAAAACACTGGGAAGGGAAGCAGTACTGTCACTGGCTGTGTGCCGCTGATGATTTTCAGCCTGATTTGTGGGCAGCACAGGGGCTTAACGGGAGACAGGGCCGCCATCAGGAATTATGGGGCCACTTACACAGCTTCAGGCATGGGCCCCCTGGAGCAGAGAACCGGGATGGGGGGTGCTGCCGCCTGAAATTGAGAAGCGGGGGGGGGGCTGCCGCAAATTTAGAAGCGGGGGGCCTATTACAAAAAAGAAATAAAGAAAGAAATAAAGAAAAATATATATAAAAAAGGGGTGTAGCTATCCTGGGCCCTGGGGACCTCTGGGCCCTTTAATAAAAATAAAAAAAGAAATAAAAAATATATATAAAAAATATATTTTAAAAAGGGGGTTGCCATCTGGGGCCCTGGGGACCTCTGGGCCCTTTTAATATTTTTTTTTTAATAAAAATAAATTACAAAAAAAAGGGGGTTGCCATCCGGGACCTCTGGGCCCTTTAATAAAAAATATATATAAAGAAACATTTATAAAAAAAAGGGGGGTTGCCATCCAGGGCCCTGGGGACCTCTGGGCCCTTAAATAAAAAAAAAAATATATATATATAAACAAAAATAAAAAAATAAACATTTATAAAAAAGATAAAGGGTGTTTGCCACATGGGGACCTCTGAGCCCTTTAATAAAAAAAAAAAATATATATATATATATATATATATATATATACAGGCAGTGCAGAATTATTAGGCAAATGAGTATTTTGACCACATCATCCTCTTTATGCATGTTGTCTTACTCCAAGCTGTATAGGCTCGAAAGCCTACTACCAATTAAGCATATTAGGTGATGTGCATCTCTGTAATGAGAAGGGGTGTGGTCTAATGACATCAACACCCTATATCAGGTGTGCATAATTATTAGGCAACTTCCTTTCCTTTGGCAAAATGGGTCAAAAGAAGGACTTGACAGGCTCAGAAAAGTCAAAAATAGTGAGATATCTTGCAGAGGGATGCAGCACTCTTAAAATTGCAAAGCTTCTGAAGCGTGATCATCGAACAATCAAGCGTTTCATTCAAAATAGTCAACAGGGTCGCAAGAAGCGTGTGGAAAAACCAAGGCGCAAAATAACTGCCCATGAACTGAGAAAAGTCAAGCGTGCAGCTGCCAAGATGCCACTTGCCACCAGTTTGGCCATATTTCAGAGCTGCAACATCACTGGAGTGCCCAAAAGCACAAGGTGTGCAATATTTAGAGACATGGCCAAGGTAAGAAAGGCTGAAAGACGACCACCACTGAACAAGACACACAAGCTGAAACGTCAAGACTGGGCCAAGAAATATCTCAAGACTGATTTTTCTAAGGTTTTATGGACTGATGAAATGAGAGTGAGTCTTGATGGGCCAGATGGATGGACCCGTGGCTGGATTGGTAAAGGGCAGAGAGCTCCAGTCCGACTCAGACGCCAGCAAGGTGGAGGTGGAGTACTGGTTTGGGCTGGTATCATCAAAGATGAGCTTGTGGGGCCTTTTCGGGTTGAGGATGGAGTCAAGCTCAACTCCCAGTCCTACTGCCAGTTTCTGGAAGACACCTTCTTCAAGCAGTGGTACAGGAAGAAGTCTGCATCCTTCAAGAAAAACATGATTTTCATGCAGGACAATGCTCCATCACACGCGTCCAAGTACTCCACAGCGTACTCTACAACTCTACAACTCTACAACTCTAGTACTCTACAAATATCATCATGCATGCTATGTTATTGCTTGTAGTTGTTATTTATGGAATCGCCAGACGCACTCGTTTTATTTATATATATATATATATATATATATATATATATATATATATATATATACAGCCGAGTGCGTCCGGCAGTTGCAAAACTACAACTCCCATGAATCACATAGCATGCATGCTGCTATTTGTAGTTATGCAGCAAGAGGCACTGATTATTACAACACACAGACATGCACACACACACATATATTTTATTTGTGTGTGTAAAAGATAATGAGTGTATAGCTTTTGCATAAATAGAAATACCATCTGGTATGTTATGTGATTGCTGGGGGTTGTAGTTTTGCAAACGCCGGATGCACTTAGCCTGATAATATATATATTAGAGGTAGACCGATATGGGTTTTTCTCTGGCCGATGCCGATATTTGGAAATTGGGGCGGCCGATGGCCGATATGTGTTGACGATTTTTGCGGACGATATTTTAGGCCGATATTTTTTTTTTTTCCCCTCATCTCCAAAAACCTAGGGTGGAGAGGAGATAATTGTTTAGGGTGGAGTGCAGCCTGTCAGTGCCACATCAGTGCAGCCCATCAGTGTCCATCAGGGCCACCTCATTGGTGTCTATCAGTGCCCACCAGTGCCACCTCATCAGTGCCCACCAATGCACCAGTGCATCCCATCAGTGCCCACCAATGCACCAGTGCATCCCATCAGTGCCCACCAGTGCATCACCTCATCAGTGCCCACCAGTGCATCACCTCATCAGTGCCCACCAGTGCATCTCACCAGTGCATCTCACCAGTGCATCACCTCATCAGTGCATCTCACCAGCGCATCACCTCATCAGTGCCCACCAGTGCATCTCACCAGCGCATCACCTCATCAGTGCCCACCAGTGCATCTCCCCATCAGTGCCCACCAGTGCATCTCCTCATCAGTGCCCACCAGTGCATCTCCTCATCAGTGCCCACCAGTGCTCATCAGTGCCAATCAGTCCATTACCATGTCATCAGTGCATTACCATGTCATCAGTGCATTACCAAGTCATCAGTGCATTACCATGTCATCAGTGCATTACCAAGTCATTAGTGCATTACCTCATCAGTGCCCACCAGTACAGCCCACTGTCATTCACTGCCACCAGCGGAGCGCTCCAGGCTCCATTCCATCTCCCAGTCCCAGCACAAGAAAGTTTTTTAATGTCCCTGGCCCCGACGTGCTGCCCCCCCTCTGCCTACAATCCCCAGAAGGCAGAGCGGGCCTGTAACAGCCTATCGGCGGCGGCCGCTGCCGACATCCTCCACTCTGGTTAAAAAAAACGTCCCCTGACATACTGTGCGCCCTGCCTCTGCCTACAAATCCCAGAATGCAGCGCGGGCCACCGGCAGCACGGCCTTCAGAGCGCAGAAACAGCTCTAGACCCAAAGCCAGGGGTACCTTTATAACAGTGGTGTGTCTGACTGCAGGTATGTATAGAAGTCTGGCACCCCACAACTGTCTCCTGTTTCACCGCACTGTAACACACTGTATGGGGTTACAGAGCGGGGAAACTGCTGACAGTTTTCTTTAGATGTTTTATAAAAATACATTTTTTGCAAATCTAGGAATAACATATCTGTCTTGATATACCTCATAAGACTGGGTTTCACATGTCCCTTGTCCATCTCATTTTCCCTCCGGTGTTTACCATAGAGATAATGAGGCAAGAATTGATCACATTCATTTTTATTTGACTGTTCAACATAATCCAACATCTCCGTTTTGAGACAAGATACTTGGACATGTTGTATGGGACTGTACAGTTGAACAAAGATTGCTGTGTTCCCCTGTACGTTGTCCAAAATTAAATGGACGCCGGATTCAATACAATTTTAGACACATTGCAATCAGTCATGTCAACAGGTATGTCCAGTTTTAGTCTAAGTTCAAATATGCCGTACACCTGACATATGTGATCATAGACTAATATGGTCATTGCCACAACCCTCTAAACTTGTTTGCACGCAATATATTTACATTGCCTACACTATAACTAATAATAATATTTTTATATTTTACTCATAGACAATATCGCTGGATGGCTTACAGAGTTTTTACTGCAAGAATCTACGGCTTCCTTGGCAGGGGAAATAGAGTACCCATACCTTCCTGTGTTCTCACAGTCATTAGGGAAAAATTTCCTGATGAGTGTAATGAGTACACTGGATTTGAGTGGTACAGTGGATTCAACTCATCTAGGGCCCCATATGCTCTAAACTTTTAAATATTTTATTTTATATTTAGTTAGTATATTGCACTTTATTTAAGTTGTACACTTGTTTAAATTTAAAAAAGAATGCACTTTTTCAGTTTTTTTGGTTAGATAATTATGTTTTAATAAAAATTATTTGTAAGATTATGTTTAATATTTTTTACTTGGAAATTAATTTAAAATAAATTTATGTTTATACAGAATTCATTTGTCTTCATTTTTTTTTATGTTTTCAATGACATAGTTTTTTTAGAAGGGGTATTCCCGGGGTGTTATGGTTTTTGTTAACGTATTTTTATCTTATACCATATCAAAAGAATAGGGAAGAAGAATGATCGGCAGGGTCCCGCCGCTGGGGACCACCGCAATCTCGGCGCAGCCACAGGCATAGTGTGCTTGCGCTGCTTCCGTGACGGGGCGTGACTGTGACTCCCTCCATTCATGTGTATGGGAGTAGGCGTGACGGCCAAGTGCAACTTCCCAGATGGCCCTCCCATACAAATGAATGGAGGAGGCCTGACGTGACATCGGTGTCACGCCCCGTCCTGGAAGCAGCGCAGGCACACGATACCAGTGGCTGCGCCAAGATCGCAGGGGTTCCCCAGCGCGGGGACCCGTATGATCATTAATCTTATCCCCTATCCTTTGGATAGAGGATAAGATAAAAATATGTTAAAAAAAAAAAAAATCCACCCCGGAATAACCCTATAACATGGGTTACAAAAAACGGTAATCATTTATTTTTTTCAGATTTACTAAACGCTAAAATAAATACATTTTTTAAAAGTTTTAGTTTGTTAAAGATTTTATTAAGAAACATGAACAAAAATATACGAATACAAATATAAAATATTAAACTTTATGCCAACAGAAAAATATATAATGAAATTTTTTTTAAACTTTATTAGATCTGTAGTGTAAAATAAACTATTTAAAAAAAAAAAATTATTAACTTCTTTCTACATGTAACAAGTAATCATTATAGACATTTTCAAAAAAAAAATTGACAATGACAAGGTAATATATTGAACAGGTCAGTCCAAAAATTCTTCATCTAAATCTTGACGTGAATTCTTCTAACATGACATTTCGATCAGGTTTTGGAATAGGAGCTATATTTGAGGGATAATTTCTACTTTGAGATTGCCAGGTACTTAAACTTGGATCTTCCACAACTTTCACAATATTGTCAAGTACCTCTTTCAAAAAATTCTGAGTAGTCGGATCGTAAACCGCTTTTACCACCCAGGATCTCTTTGCCTTTGAGTACACATAAGAGTAACGTAGGCTTCCAATTTCTTCTGTTGAAGAGGTAGCCCTTCTTACAATCGCTTGAATACGGCCCACATTTTTGTTATGGTCCAATGCTGATAGCTGTGTCCTTGCTATCATTGAGTTTATGTAAAAATGTATTCTCTTTGGACGATATTTTAAACATACACTATGATAAACCTCAAGTTCCCCAGTATGGCAAAAATAGGACAGTTGCCGGATGTCTTTTAGAAGTGAAGCGTTTAAACAAATTTTTTTCAGGATGATGTGCGGCGGTTGACCTGGGGTCAACCACTTGTTGTTCTCGATCTGATTTTCTGTCAGTGGTGGATGTTGGCACTCCGAGTATATAGAATTTTCCTCCCAGGAATGCACATTTGTGACGTGGTGCACCACGGACTTCCATCTCTCAACCAACATTTCTGGGTTTTTTTCACAGGTCCGGGCGCACCACCACAGATGATTCTTGATTGGTTGAATCCAAGAATTTAAAATCTCAGTGCTCCTGTTTTTGGCCACGGCTGAAATTTTGTTTCCTATTGACTTTGCCAGGTGCCATACATCGAACTGGTGTTCGATGAATGGATATTGCTCCCGCAGAATTTTCCGTATCGATATATGTCTGTCAGTAGCAATTAAGCCAATATCAAGATTTTTCTCTAACAGACTTTGTATGCACTTTTTAAAGGCAATTTTTTCCAGTGCAACAGATGTTACTGTGGGTTGGAGTTGCTCAACATGAAAGGTGACAATTTTTTTGGAATCTGTGTCCATAAAGGTGTATGTGCAGTATTTAGCACAAAATCCAGGTGAATCATTTTGACCATCTCCAGTCAGATACATAGGTGCTCTCCCAATCTCCTGTAAAACTTGTTGTTGTTCGGTTTTCCAACTTAAATCAATTCCAGGAAAAATTGAATCTTTCTGATATGAATAGAAAGTTGAGGGGGAGATTCCTTTTAGATTGATTGATTTAAAATAACAATCTATTTTTTTAAAACTATTTCCACTTAGTACAATTCCAGCAGATAACATGAGATTTCCAGCAGGTTTATTATTTACAGTTGGTTGTGACTTCCATATATGCCCGGTATGTCCTTGAGAACATTTTACACTCAAGCTCATCAGGCTTCCCTGGAAACTTTTTTGATAGTGAGTTAGTTTTCCTTTACATTTTTTTTTAAATTGACACGGCACAAGGCGTATAAGTTTTTTCAAGGAGGATTCGAAAACTATGAATTTAGCATCACGGACTATATCTTCATTTATATCAAATAAATCCTCAAACTTTTCATTAAGATCCTCCTCCTCCTCTTCATCCTCACTACTGTCAACGCAAGACTCCTCCTCAACCCCCTCCTCACAATCCGATGGATAAAAGGAGGTGTCGTCTTCATCGATATATGTGGTTATAGTGGTTTCTGAGAATTCTATTGGCACAGTATTCTCAGCGCATTCTCCAGGAATAGATTCATGGTCCATTTGCTTGTTTTCATCAGGTTCTGGAAGAACCATTTGAGTTGGCAGAGGATATAGTAATGGAGAGAAGGGGTCAATAATTTCATGCTCACGAAAAATTTGGTTGTAGTTGTGTTCTTTTAAATATTGATTACTTCTTACAGGAATGTATGTACTCTGTTGAGGAGCCATCCATGGTATGTGGGTGGATGTAGTTGTAGTAATTGACTCCTCGGCTTGGAAAATAGAGTATCGACCTTCCTCAACTTCTTCATTTTGAACTGCTGATGACAAATCATATTCCAAAACAACACTTTCCTCCACAGCTGTTTGCTTTTCTTGACAAGTATGAATTTTGTAAGCACCGTGCTCAGTTCCTTCAGCAGTATATACAATTTCTCTAGCCTTTTTATTTTCTTCTTCACAAATAATTTTACGGCACAATTTATTTTTTGCTTTTTTTGGAAGAGGATTTTTTTGGCTCTTTGGACTATGAAAATAAAAAGGCATAGTCTGAGATGCAAAATCCTTTTGTGCTAAACTGGCTGTTCTTGGTCTTTTGCTTTGTGTTGATGGAATTCTAGTTTCTGAAACTCTTTTTGTACCAGAATCCTGCTTGCCAGTAGATGTTTGAATAGATGACCGTCCCGAAGACGTTGAGGGCTCAGAATTTTCAAATCGTTGCATTAATCCTTGTGACACAGCGGTTGATGATGCATACAACGGAGTACACAGTGGAGTTGATGTGATTGAAATAACGGTTGTTGACGGAGTGGTTGTTTCTAAAGCTGATGTAGTTACTGTTGTAGACTTTGAAGAAGCTGTTGAAAATGTGAGAACTGTGGTTGTTGCCGTAGAGCAAGTACTTACAACAGTATGAGTAGGTAAAGTGGAAACGGTAAATGTTGATGGCATGGCTGTGATAATTCCAGTAGATTCACCCGATGTGGATGCTTGTGTTTGAAATATAGTCGGCTGAGCATCTGGTCTAAGTCTTCGCCAGTTTTCCTCATATCTGTATGCATGATGTTCAAAGTGTAAAGAACACATTCGATATGTATCGTACAATTTCCCATCGAGCACCTTCTGTACCATCTCCTGTAGATTATTCTTGAATTGGCCGCTATTTTCAAGCCATTTCTGTATTCTATCACGTTGCATAGGAAAACTGTGCATGATGGCGGATTTATCCCGCTTACGCCAAGTATTGGGGCAACCTTTTATTATACACGATGGCATGCTAATAAGAGAATAAATAAAAAAATTCGATTATAGAAATGTATTAATATTTTAGCTTTATGATTCTTTTTAATTGTGTTTAATTTACCATAAAATATTTTTAAAAACAAAAATATATAAAAAAAAAAAAAAAAATGTGTTTGTGTCTGTTGAATTTAAAAAAAAAGTTATTGTGAAAACTAGAGCGGGGTTAGAAGTGAGAGTATTATGTTCTACAAGTTAGTGGAGACGACCTGTCTTAGCTATCTTTGTTGCAGACTAAATAATGTAGACAAGAAAAAAAAAAGGTTTGTGATGACAAAAGAAGTTAGGCGGGTGAGGGGAAGAGGGTGAATAGTTAGACCTTGTAGTAGACGACTAGTCTAATTACATGAGTCTGCGAGCTCATTCCGGTTTGTGATATATACACAAAGGTCTACAATATAGTAATTTATGTTTTCTATACTAAATGATTTAAAAAAATATTTGTATATATATATATATATATATATACATACACACACATATAAACTTTCAAAGTCTGCCTCCAGCCTTTCAAAAAAAAAAAGTGCACATATCCTAATAATTTAAATAAATGCCAATATAACAGTGGTGTCAAAACTGTGGCCCTGCAGATGTTGAAAAAATTGAACTCTCAGCATGCCTGCACTGCCAACGGCTGTCCGGTCATGCTGTGAGTTGTAGTTCTGTGAAGCTGAGATGCACAACTTCACAGAAAGTATCTTACCTGGTAAGCTTAGTTACACAGCTCATCAGACAGTAACGCACATGATAAGCTTAGATACAGAGCTCAACAGAAAGTAACACACATGCCTGGACAGCTGTTGGCTGTCTGTATCCCCCATGTCCATCTCTGTATCCACCATGTCCAACTTGAGGTGAGAGAGAGAGAGAGAGAGAGAGAGAGAGAGAGAGAGAGAGAGAGATCAGGATGATAGAGAGAGAGGGATCAGGATCAGAGAGATATGAGAGAGAGAGAGAGAGAGGGATCAGGATGAGAGTGATGAGAAAGAGAGAGAGAGGGATCAGGATGAGAGAGAGCGAGAGAGAGCGAGAGGGATCAGGATGAGAGAGAGAGAGAGGGATCAGGATGAGAGAGAGAGAGAGAGGGGGATCAGGATGAGAGAGAGAGAGAGA